>NC_091178.1:12650058-12732558 GCF_040958095.1 Procambarus clarkii
ACAACAGGGAACACTAGACGACAAGAGCAACAGGGAACACGGTCAACAGAGCAACAGGGAACACGGTCAACAGAGTAACAGGGAACACGGTCAACAGAGCAACAGGGAACACGGTCAACAGAGCAGCAGGAGCGACAGTTTGAGACAGGAGGTGTTGACATTCATGAGGCGAGTGCCGTGGTGGGTCTGTTTAATCATCTCTCGCTAAGTAAAAATGTTCCTTTTTTTCAAACTCTAATCAATTTAAAGGCGAGGAGAGGCGGGCTGGCTCTTCCCACTGACGGAGGAAGTTTAATGTTTTTAGGTCTTTCTTTTGCGTATTGGATTTTATATTTAACAAATATAAAATTAATGTTAGGTTTTTTTCTCAGTGGGAAGGGAAGAAAGGGGCTGAGAGTTGTAAGGAAATGGGAGGGAGGGAATGGGAAGCCGGTGAGAAGGGAAAGGGATGGGATAGAGTAATAAAATGAGAGAAACTAGATGTTAATGAGTTGTAAATATATGGTATGTTGTTCTAAGTTGTTTATTTTACAATACCTGAGAGTCTGGCCTTTTTTAACATAATATCACGAGGATTTGTTTATCGAAAACGCTGATCAATTATTTCCACTATAAATACAAAATTAATGAAAACTTTATACGAATATCTGAGCATCTAAATAATTATTCTAGTTTTCTTAAATGTATAAGAAAATTCCGAGTTCTGAAATTTAGATTAATATATTTAGTACATTGTAGTTTCACTCGATTATGGCATCTGTTCTAAGTAGTTCGAGGTGGTCTTAATGTTAGCATTTAGAAATTGCCTCCGATTCCAAACCTTAGATTCCAAATTACTGTTCACTGTTCGACACAGAGTCGAACAGTGAAGGAAAGGTGTGCCCAGTTGTCACCTCATGCTGCCTTTGGTAGTACACACCACTACACCTGTGGTATAGTCACTATATCTATGGGTGCTGCCCGTATCTAAATTTGTATATCCAGTGGCCCCCCGGGTACTTCTTGCAGGTGGATGAGTCGTAAGCTACGCTGTCACTTCAGCGTAGATTACACCCCTTCCCCACACAGCTCGCTGACAATTTAGGCTGCGATTGAGCCTCTGCCCTTGTCTTGCTATTCCTCTAAGTGTCGTTTGGGCCTCGTTGATCGCCTTAAGCTCTTAATAGCTTCGAGAGATCACGCAGAAAATCCCTCATGCTGGCATTGGCTTATGACTCCTCTCCAATGGCGGGCACAACTGTCAGTCGGATCACAGCCCGGGTTAGGAAGATTATCTTCTCGGACCAACTCGTTTTGACCCGTCCAGCGTTCACGGCAGCCTCGGCGTGTGAGGCTGGACGGCAAGACGGTGACTGGTCTCGACTACTTCGACTACATTTGACACAGTTCCCCCCCCCCCCACAGTCCGGGGCAGTGCGAGGACGTCCGGTCATCCATCGCCAAGAGAAGATGGTCACCCACGGAGCTGATGGAGCCCAGCAAGTAGATAAGTTATGGGTTTTCTCAGAGTTTAAGGGCGCGCCAAGAGCGGACGCCCGTGACAAGGATAGGCGGCGTTTGGGTTTGTTTAATCCATGAGTCATTAGCAGATAGTATCCACAACAGTTGAGACGTTTCGCGCCCCCATTTTGCAGATGATGCGCAGAATCCTGTTTGTAATGCACGATCTTCTCTTCTCCCCCCCTCCCCCTACCCCCGACTCTCGGTTATCTGAGGAGTTTATTAAAGCTCACAGCAGAACGGAACCAAAGATAACCAGATAAGTTTCCAACTCGAGGGATCTGGACGCTTGCGAACGTTTATGGAAGGTTGAGAAAGCGCTCCGCATGCCTTAGATGGACTGACCTTTCAAGCAAGGAAGTAATTATCAAAAGAAGACGTCATGCCGGGAAGACCACGCAGCACCGTCCCTTTTCAAGGAATGAAAGGATTCCCTGCTACCGTACAACCACTTGGGCTGGATGGTAGAGCGAGTCTCATTTCATGCAGGTCGGTGTTCAATTCCCGACCGTTCACAAGTGGTTGGGCACCATTCCTTCCCCCCGTCCCATCCCAAATACGTATCCTGACCCCTTCCAAGAGATATATAGTCGTAATGGCTTTTCCCTAATAATTTCCTTTCCCTTCCCCTCCTTCCACAGACCGACTTCTCGGGGATTTTCTCAGGGACTTCTCGGAACTCAAGTCACATTATTTGAACTCTGTGATTAGCATACAATATCAGAGCTCTGAGTGATGGAAGTGAGTTCCTGAGATCTCACTTGAAGCCCTGAGGTCACAAAGCCGAATGGATTGGCGCTCCGGCCAAATTCCTCGATTCATTAGTGAACGTTTGTTTAAGGTGATGACAGATGGCGACGCCTCAGCGACATGGGAGAACAGAAGAGAATAGCCAAGTCTTCCCTAAAATTGATTTCGCCACTCATATAAGGAAATAGGATCTTTTGAACTTGAACGGTAAGTCTGAAAGTCCATTGTCAAGACAACCGGTCGAGAGACTGCGAGGCGCTCTGCAACATGACAGATCAGAGTTAGTCTTCGAAGCAGAAAGGAAGGAGAGACTGCTTGACACTGGTTTATACGTGTTGAACGGTGTGTAAGCAAGTGTTACAACCTTCACAAAGCACCAAAGGTTACACACAGAAATCGCAAAAGCGTGATGCATCAAATTAACAAATCCACAAGGGCCGTGATGAGGGTTCGAACCTATGTCCCAGAGGATCCCAGACGCGCTGTAATCGACTTATGTGTGAGGTCAGTTGAACTCCCGGTTGCAATTCATTTAACCATGCCGTCGCACTGTCGATTAAGGCGCGTCTGGGATCCTTACAGACGTAGGTTCGAACCCTCATCACGGCCCTTGTGGATTTGTTCACCAGAGGTTGTTGATGTTTCTGCCCAAACCACTACCATTCTTCAGAATGGTAAGGTAATTATCAGGAGAAAGCACTGTTTAACGCAAAGATTCTCTTTGATCAAAATTGAAGTCCATTGTCCGGTCATGATGGTCAAGTGGTTAAGGTGTCCTGTACACCAGTTGCAAAGTGCTCCAGGCAGATTTTTAAGGGGCGTAGAAATAGCCTAAGCTACTCCATCCCTCCAGAGGCCCGAGACTGTTCAACACGCTTCCACTACACATAAGGGGCATAACTGGCCGACCCCTCACAGTGTTCAAGAGAGAACTGGATAAGCACCTCCAAAGGATACCTGATCAACCAGGCTGTGACTCATACGTCAGGCTGCGAGCAGCCGCGTCTAACAGCCTGGTTGTTCAGTCCAGCAACCAGGAGGCTTGGTCGACGACCGGGCCGCGGGGACACTAAGCCCCGGAAGCACCTCAAGGTAACCTCAAGGTATCCCTTTGAGATGTATCTTTTTTCTTGTCTTAATAAACATACTTGAACTTGAAGTCCGTCATTTTATTAATATTAACATAACAGGTTATTAGTTTTGGTGTGATTAGTTAATTTACCTTTTTGTGTGGCTAATGCTGAAGCTGAACATTTAGTTGATAAGAGATACTATTTACAAGCCGACTAGGAGTTTGCTGAGATGTTTATGGTTATAATAGTTACTCTTGTTGTGATAGATTCAGCTACTCGGAACAAGTTCCAAGCAGCACGGGCTATGGTGAGCCCGTAACTTACCTGGCACAGGAGCGGGGCAAGTAGCACAAGCTATGGTTAACCTCCTAAAAATAGTTACTATGCCTGTGTTTATATGTATCCCTTGTAGCCAGGCGCCTTGTAGTGACCTTGTAGTCACCTGATGCATCTGTACACATATCAGTAAAAAGGTATCCTGGAGTTAAGCGGCTGTTGTGGAATGCATCTTGAAGGTTAATAGTTAACCTAGAGGGTGAAGGGGAGGGGAGGGGTTGATTCGATAAGCCTAAGCCCAGATTTCCTGTCCCTGATAACAGGAACTAATTATTATTTTTCTTAACAACAAACGAGTTAATATCGTGGGGAGGGACACAAATAAGGTTCAAATAATGGCGTTCAACAGCATTATTCTTCCGGTGCTATTCATGCCCGTGCCACCTCTAGGGGATGGCTTAATCTTTATCAATCAATCAGCATTACTCCACAGCCTCTTATCCACTCCAGTACTGTTGCTGTACTCACCTAATTGTGCTTGCGGGGGTTGAGCTCTGGTTCTTTGGTCCCGCCTCTCAACCGTCAAGCAACAGGTGTACAGGTTCCTGAGCCTGTATAGAGCCTACAGGGCTCTATCATATCTACACTTGAAACTGTTGCTGTAGAGGTGTGGCCAGGGAGGTAGCCGCGTCGAGACACCATTGCTGCCAGGAGAGGGTTATTATTATTTAAGATAATTTAAGTATATTAAGTAGAAATATTAAGTTATTATTATTAAGATAAGTAGAGGGAGTTATTATTAAGATGTAGACGGAGAACAGTAGATGTTCACCAGACACGCTCAGTGTTTGTTATTTTGTTCAACTGCGGAGGATCATTCCCTAAGACAGCAGTTATGATCCTTCTGAGATTGAGAAGCTGTTATATGTATATTATAAAACACAGTGTGGTATGTGACGCTGTAGAGAGCGGGGAGGAGGGGGTCGATTACATGATTTCATTTCGTAGTTAATACAATTCATTAAGAAGTTTAGCTCGTCAATATCCCAGTTGAACGTCTTCATTTTTCAACCCCTCTAATAAATGGGATTGGAAATATAATTATCCCTCTGCCCGCTTAGCCTATTCTTGCTCTCTGCTCGTCTGCTCGTCTGCCAGCCTGCTCTCTGCCAGCCTGCTCTCTGCCAGCCTGCTCTCCGCCAGCCTGCTCTCCGCCAGCCTGCTCTCTGCCAGCCTGCTCTCCGCCAGCCTGCTCTCTGCCAGCCTGCTCTCTGCCAGCCTGCTCTCTGCCAGCCTGCTCTCTGCCAGCCTGCTCTCTGCCAGCCTGCTCTCTGCTCGTCTGCTCGTCTGCCAGCCTGCTCTCCGCCAGCCTGCTCTCTGCCAGCCTACTCTCTGCCAGCCTGCTCTCTGCCAGCCTGCTCTCTGCCAGCCTGCTCTCTGCCAGCCTGCTCTCTGCCAGCCTGCTCTCTGCCAGCCTGCTCTCTGTCAGCCTGCTCTCCGCCAGCCTGCTCTCCGCCAGCCTGCTCTCCGCCAGCCTGCTCTCCGCCAGCCTGCTCTCCGCCAGCCTGCTCTCTGTCAGCCTGCTCTGTCAGCCTGCTCTCTGCCAGCCTGCTCTCTGCCAGCCTGCTCTCTGTCAGCCTGCTCTCTGCCAGCCTGCTCTCTGCCAGCCTGCTCTCTGTCAGCCTGCTCTCTGTCAGCCTGCTCTCTGTCAGCCTGCTCTCTGTCAGCCTGCTCTCTGCCAGCCTGCTCTCTGCCAGCCTGCTCTCTACCAGCCTGCTCTCTGCCAGCCTGCTCTCTGTCAGCCTGCTCTCTGCCAGCCTGCTCTCTGCCAGCCTGCTCTCTGCCAGCCTGCTCTCTGCCAGCCTGCTCTCTGTCAGCCTGCTCTCTGCCAGCCTGCTCTCCGCCAGCCTGCTCTCTGCCAGCCTGCTCTCTGCTCGTCTGGTCTCAGATGTAATGAGCACTGATGTGGCAGCAGGGCCAGACTTGATTGATTGATGAAGATTAAGCCACCCAAAAGGTGGCACGGGCATGAATAGCCCGTAAGTGGTGGCCCATCTGAGCCATTGCCAGTATCAAGAGCTGATACTGGAGATCTGTGGAGGTGCGACTGCACCCTGCGTGACGGGAGATGTCTCCCGTGGACCAAATGGAGTGCCAGTCAGGGAGAGTCTCTTGTTGTTTCAATTAGCCTAGAACCCAGTTCCTTAAAAAAAACTGGTGGCACTCTTACTCCAGGCGCCAAGTGTCTCAGAAGCAATGGGGACAAAATTGTAGTGGGGGATACAATTCTCTGTACTTGCGGGATTTGGTTGATTACCTGTGAGTGGCAGCGCCACCTGGTTGTGCAACACTGAAGTCAATGTAGGTGTTAGCCAGGGTTGATACGCACGTGTAGTCCCATACCAACTGTTTGTCATTCTTCCAAAGGTGATACCATCTGGGTGACCAATAAGAGCATCAGAGTTATGGGGCGTTAGGTAACGGGGCTCTCTTTCAGCTGGGCATCCAGCTGTGGTGAGGCTCCTCTTGATGATGTCGTTAACTTCACTGTGCCTCGAGTGCCATCCCTCTGTGCCTTGGCAGAGTAGGCCATGGTGGCCTATATATATATATATATATATATATATATATATATATATATATATATATATATATATATATATATATATATATATATATATATATAATAATATATATATATATATATATATATATATATATATATATATATATATATATATATATATATATACATATACACATATACACATATAATATGTAAGTGCAACATTACAGGCAGTCTAAGGTTATATATGTCCGTGATAACACTAACAAAAATATTAAGTCTATCTAGGGTAAAGAAAGTGATCAACTCGCCCTATTCAACCTCACCCCCCCCCCTCTCCCCCTCCCCTTCCCCTCCTCCTACCCGAGATAAAGCAAGCAATCATTCAACTCCCCCCACCCAATTCCCCTACCCCTTTCCTTACATGAGGTTAAGCAAGTAATCAACTCATTTCTCTCCCTATTCCCCGTGATACACACAAATCAATTCCGCTAATCAACTCGCTCGATCACCGGACCAAATAATACAGCATTTCCTAATTTCTCTTTCGTCTTCGCTTTGACGACATCCAGATTTCAGAGTAAAATACCTTCCGGCCAGTAACTTATTGATTGTCGCCAACTCGATTTTATAATCCTAGACTCGGGAGGGAAGGATGACGATAGACAGACAGACACAGACAGAAACAGAGACGAGAGAGAGAGAGAGAGAGAGAGAGAGAGAGAGAGAGAGAGAGAGAGAGAGAGAGAGAGAGAGAGAGAGAGAGAGAGAGAGCGGTCGGGGGAGATATTTTTAAAATATTCAGCACAAAGTGAAATCATGTTTTCCACGCCGCCAATCTGCTTGTCAACCGATAACGAATTCTGGCGATTAGCGCCGCCGATATCAGCGTCGTCCCCGGCTCCTTCCCCATGGTTAAAACAACCCCCTTAATTGAAGATGTTCCTTAATTACGGGTCGACTAAGTAACTCCGGGAATTGGGGCTGCAGAAACTCCCCTTTATGAGCCGATAGACCAGAGGGGACTAACCTCAGAATGCAACCCGTTCTCGCAAATTCGTAAAGTCAATATTGACTTATTAACTACGTGCATAGGTGATATACTTAACATAATAGATACCCTTAAAAAGATTCATAGAAAACACCGACCTTACCTAACCTTGTTAGTATCTTAAGATAAGCATCTTATTGCTTCGTAATTACAATTATTACTTAACCTATACCTATTATAGGTTAGGTAATAATTGTAATTACGAAGCAATAAGATGCTTATCTTAAGATACTAAGAAGGTTAGGTAAGGTCGGTGTTTTCTATGAATCTTTTTAAGGGTATCTATTATGTTAAGTATGTCACCTATGCACATATTTAATAAGTCAATATTGACTTATTAAATTTGCGAGAACGGGTTGCAGAATGTCAGCTCAGCACAAACTTATTATTACTTGCTTGTGAGGGGAGATTGAGGTGACAGGAGGTGATGGGAAGGGGGAAGGGGGAGGGTGGAGGTGATGGGAAGGGGGAAGGGGAGGGTGGAGGTGATGGGAAGGGGAAGGGGAGGGTGGAGGTGATGGGAAGGGGGAAGGGGAGGGTGGAGGTGATGGGAGGGAGGCAGCGAGCTGCTGGTGGCTGGCAGAGAAGAGGATTCATGGTAGTGTTGTAAAGGGATGATTCAAGGGGAATAAGGGGTTAGAGTATTAGTAACGTTGTGGATGGTTAGTGATGGAATAATGTGACGGAAGGGGGTTATACCAGTAGAGGATCTGGTATGGTTTTTGTGGAGGGAGAAAGCACGGAAGAGGGAGAGAGAGACGAAAGTAGGAGAGGGAAAGTAACTGAGTGAGGGGAAGGAAGCAGGAAAGGGGTTGGGAAGAGGAAGAGAGGAAGTGAGAGACTGAGTAAGAGGGAGAAGGGAAGGAGGTAGGATAGAGGAAGGAAGGCAGAGAGAGGGAAGTAGAGTAGAAAGGATAAGCAAACGTGCAGGATGAACTGAACGATGTTGTTGTGACCAAATATAAAACATAATTTGGTGAGAAAGGTCCACATAACCTGTGGACTCCTACTCACACATCTTTCTACTGGGCTGGAGAGCTGCTGGTCGACTGGCCTGGTTGGCAGTCTGGCTGTAGACTGGGTAAACATAGTTATTTTGCTAGTCGATGAGAACGGAGTGAAGTGGAACTGCTCTAAGCATATGGTTGGCAGTAGATATTGAGTAAGATGTCCGTAGGCGCTGCTGGTCGTAGCTTGGCCTTAGCAACGAAGGTGGTCGTAGGTGCAGGTCGTAGCTTGGCCTTAGCAACGAAGGTGGTCGTAGGTGCAGGTCGTAGCTTGGTCTTAAGAAAGCAGACCAGCATTACGACTCATTTACCTGCAACTCACTGATGGATGCATTTAATGAAACGTAAAAATGTCAACAAAATAAATGAATATGGAGAATTTTAACAAATTAAACTATAGACATGATTGTATTTTGACAATTATGTCATTTAAAACACACTTTAAAAGTCTACATTACGTTTGTATTCCCCTTGTCTTACATATCGAAGTTTATTCCATCTCTCTGTCCCTTGTATGTGTTTGTTAACGACAATCTTCAGTCTTGACACATATTTTACCTCGAGGTAAGGGAAGTTTATTTTCATTATACCTCAGCCAGCTTATATAAAACGTCGAACGTTATTACTTTTACTCTGTGACCTTATAGTGCTTAAGGTAAGGACACGTTGGTAGTGTGTGTCGTAGCAGTCTCTCCTCTGTCGAGAAAAAGGATGTTCTGCGGGTCGAGGTTTAGGAATACGAAATGGGTACATCTTTTTCAGATTGGTCGTCTTGGGATAAAACTTCACTTGACACAAACGAAAAGTTTTGTAAAATATATTTGTGTGTGTTTATCACGTTCCTTTTAAGCAAATGGAAATAATTTTTGATGGAACATTCTTGAAACTTTTCGAGGAACTGTTTTTGTTTCATCTCAGAGATCAACAGCAGCTTAGAAAGTGAACTTTGTGTCTCGACAATTTTATAAATACAGTCGTTTCTCATAACAAATCTTCAAAAAGGCCGAAGTTCTTCTTGGTCGTGCAGCTCAATATCTTCACACGTAAGTAATTAACTAAAGAAGGCGTCAGGGATTAACCGGGAAGGCAATGTAGCTTAAAAATTCGCTAATATATTTCTAGACGAATCAATCAAATTGGAGAAACGCCCTAAAAAAAAACACACACACGCACAGCAACACGCAAACCCGCGAAAATCATGTGATACAAATTTTTAAAAATGTTACAATTTGTGTCGGTGTATATGAGGCGGCCCAGGAGGCCAGGGGCGGGATGTCAACCTTGATCCATCACCACTCCCTCTGTCACCAGCCCGGCGTCACATCACCCCCCCACCCCCACCCCCAAACACAACAATCACAAATGACCAATTATTTCCTCAAAAAATATGTCCACGTCAGGTTGGCTGCCCCTGGGGAGATCCGCCTCACTCACCAGCTTTGGGGACATTTTTACCAAATTTTCCAAGTAGATTCAATTTTTTGTAAAGTGAAGAATTACATAGCACTTCGATATATAGCACTTCCTCACGCTATAACAACTGGAAAATCTACTGTTATCACTCAATGAACAATCAAACTCACATATCAGGCTATATCGATGTTGTTACTTATCGTAATAGGAGCCAATCCTACCTAAAGAGGGGCATGCCACCGCATGACACTTTCCATACAATCACTATTCACCACGAAAAGTTGCAAAAGGCTAATTACTAAAGTGTGATCTCCAGCCTCGAACACTGTTATAAAAAGTGGGTTGTACTATGGGGGATCTAGTATTAATTTGGTGAAGGGGCAGCAATTAGAATAAAGGTGTATCTCTAGTAGTGGAGATCAGCGGTCCCTCTTACAGCGGTCCCTCTAACAGCGGTCCCTCTTACAGCGGTCCCTCTTACAGCGGTCCCTCTTACAGCGGTCCCTCTTACAGCGGTCCCTCTTACAGCGGTCCCTCTTACAGCGGTCCCTCTTACAGCGGTCCCTCTTACAGCGGTCCCTCTTACAGCGGTCCCTCTTACAGCGGTCCCTCTTACAGCGGTCATTAAAATGTAAAGAAAAAATCCCTTTGACCTAAAACTAAACTAGTTTATAAATAAACGTTCCAATAGAAAATTTTCTGCTGAAACTGGACTGCTTTATTTGTAGATCTTTGCAAGGCCATATAGCTAACTAGATTTGAGGCCCAGTTGCATGGAGTCCTTCGTGAACCTTATCACATACATGAATTTTAATTCTTATGAAAAAATCAATCGAAAACAAATATTTACTTTTAATTATCTAAATTTTGATACAAATTTACCCAGCACCAGGAGGAGACGCAGGTGGAGGAGAACCCGCAGTACTTGGCCTCCCAGTTCTTGTACTTACAGTTCTCCTAGCCCATCTCCGAGGGCGTGAAGATTGACTAGAGCTCTCTATTGACTAGAGCGCGTCTGACTAGAGCGCTCTATTGACTAGAGCGCGTCTGACTAGAGCGCTCTATTGACTAGAGCGCATCTGGAAACACTCAACTCATAGGTTCGAACCCTCAGCAAGGCTCCTGTGGATGTGTTTTATATTATATTCAGTCTTCCCTCCAGCGGGAAGCGTACGTCACAGGTGCTCTGTGGAGAATCAGAGAACGGAGATCGTGGCAGAATACCTCAGGGGGAGACTGAAGAACACACAGTGGTGGCATATGACAGGGGGTTAAAGGCGTGAAAATGAAAAAGAAAACACATTAGATAATGGAAAGAGATTAAAGAGAACATTTCAATGTAGAAAAACACAAAGGTTTTTAAGGGTCAAAGTTGACAGCTGGGGGGGGGGGACAGCGTTTCTACGGCGATCACGACATTCGAGGATGACTCATGTAGATAACCATGAGAAATCTCCATTGGCAGATACATATCTTACTCAAATCGATTTCTAAATTATATAGGCTGCCAATAGCGATGGCTGAAACGCTGGACTCACAAACACGAGAATATGAGCCCGTTTCGCAGATCAGGTACACTGAGCGGACCGGATCACCCCGCAGCGATATGTGATAATCTGGTCGATCAGTGAAGTGGACAATGATGATCAGATGCCCGGAGAAGCGATCTCTTCCAGCGATCCTGAGCCTGAAACATGTGAAGCAACACCCACACACACGCACACCAACACCCGCACACACGCAAACCAACACGCTCACCAACACCCACACACATACCAGATACAAGGTATCATCTGGGAGAGGAAATTCTTCAGGAGTCAGAGAAGGAAAAAGACTTGGGGGTTGATATCACGCCAGACCTGTCTCCTGCAGCCCATATCAAGCGGATAACATCAGCGGCATATGCCAGGCTGGCCAACATACGAACGGCATTCAGAAACTTGTGTAAAGAATCATTCAGAACTTTGTATACCACATATGTCAGGCCAATCCTGGAGTATGCAGCCCCAGCATGGAGTCCATATCTAGTCAAGGATAAGACTAAACTGGAAAAGGTTCAAAGGTTTGCCACCAGACTAGTACCCGAGCTGAGAGGTATGAGCTACGAGGAGAGACTACGGGAATTAAACCTCACTTCGCTGGAAGACAGAAGAGTTAGGGGGGACATGATCACCACATTCAAGATTCTGAAGGGGATTGATAGGGTAGATAAAGACAGTCTATTTAACACAAGGGGAACACGCACAAGGGGACACAGGTGGAAACTGAGTGCCCAAATGAGCCACAGAGATATTAGAAAGAACTTTTTTAGTGTCAGAGTGGTTGACAAATGGAATGCATTAGGGGGTGATGTGGTGGAGGCTGACTCCATACACAGTTTCAAGTGTAGATATGACAGAGCCCGATAGGCTCAGGAATCTGTACACCTGTTGATTGACGGTTGAGAGGCGGGACCAAAGAGCCAGAGCTCAACCCCCGCAAACACAACTAGGTGAGTACAACTAGGTGAGTACACATAGGGGCCTCGTAGCCTGGTGGATAGCGCGCAGGACTCGTAATTCTGTGGCGCGGGTTCGATTCCCGCACGAGGCAGAAACAAATGGGCAAAGTTTCTTTCTCCCTAAGTGCCCCTGTTACCTAGCAGTAAATAGGTACCTGGGAGTTAGTCAGCTGTCACGGGCTGCTTCCTGGTGTGTGTGTGTGTGGTGTGGAAAAAAACAAAAAAAAAAAGTAGTTAGTAAATAGTTGATTGACAGTTGAGAGGCGGGCCGAAAGAGCAAAGCTCAACCCCCGCAAAAACACAACGGTTGGAACAAGTTAGGGAGAAGGTGGTGGAGGTCAATTCATTTAGTAGTTTCAAAGCGTTATATGACAAAGAGTGCTGGGTAGACGGGACACCACGAGCGTAGCTCTCAACCTGTAACTACACTTAGGTAAAATTACACCAAGTGATCGTCATAGTGGCTGATGAAGACTCAATACTTACATTCAAATGTAGAAATTCTTGAGAGGATTGACAGAATGGAAATAGAAAATGTTCACAATAAATACCGATAGATTAAGGAAGCACAGATGGAAGCGTGAGAGATATTAGAAAGCTTTCTTTAAAAGCGTTAGTACAGTATAGTTGGAAAACGGAACTAACTAAATGAGCAGGTTGTAGACACCATCTCCAGTCATAATTTCAATAGTAGATGTGATAAAAATTCAGGTCGGAAGTCATTGGATTTTACACAACCGGCGGCTTGAAACATAGGGTCAAAGAGCTAAAGTTCGATTTCCAGACATAAATATGTGAGCGCGCACGCACACACACACACACACACACACACACACACACACACACACACACACACACACACACACACACACACACACACACACACACACACACACATGGGACAGGAGTCATTGCTGTAAGCAACCGATGCTCGAAAGGCGGGATCCAAGAGTCAATGCTCGATCCTGCAGACACAACTAGGTGAGTACAACTAGGTGATTACACACACACACACACACACACACACACACACACACACACACACACACACACACACACACACACACACACACACACACACACACACACAGAGGGACCTCGCAGCTGGGGACCTCAAGTGGACAGCGCTTGGGGGTCGTAGTCCTAAGGGTCCGGGTTCGATTCCCGGCCGAGGCGAAGACAAATGGGCAGAGTTCCTTTCGCCCTGATGCCCCAAGTCACCTTGCAGTAAACAGGTACCTGGGAGCTAGACAGCTACTACGGGCTGCTTCCTGGGGATGTGTGTGTGTGTGTGTTAGAGAAATGTATGTAGTAGATATAGAAGAAGAAAATAGATTGGCTAGAAGGGCAGGATCCAAGAGCTAATAGCTCGATTCTGCAGACACAAATATTAAATACAAATACACACACATAAGTGCTCATCTCCTCGGTCATCAGCCATACCCACACAGCACGTGACACAGCCACAACACAGGATTGTCACAGATCTTCTCCCGGTGGTGGTGTCCACGTACTCTGCGGGCCCCGTCGTCCACAGCAGCTACTGAGGGCAGTCCTGGGTGGCTCCCTCGGGGCTCTAGCAGTCTCTGGCGGCTTAGGTAACCGACCTCCTCCCTGCATCTTCCATTGACGTTGCGACAAAGGCATTCTGGGTTCCTGGAGGCGAAGAGACGTGCTTATTGTGTGAAAGCATTTGCAAAAACTCGGGAGAAGTGGAGAGATAAGTAGATTTAAGCTTGTTGTCCCATCTATAGACAGGCTATATTCATTCAGCATGCTTATTCTATTTATCGTAGCATGTTTGTCTCGTCACAAGACTTTGAGACTCAAATTCAAATTGAAATAAGTTTATTGAGGTATAAATACACACAGAGGGATGAGGTAGCTCAAGCTAATCTCACCCCGTACAATACAACAATATATATATATATATATATATATATATATATATATATATATATATATATATATATATATATATATATATATATATATATATATATATATGATATTATTAATCCCCTAATCCCGACGATTAAGGACTCCCGGCAGGTTGAGATGACGATTTTTTCAAGCACTCATCAGTATAAATAACAGATTGATCTTAAGGCCTGTCTTCGTTATTGTGAGAGAGAATAACTGTTTATAAAGGATGTATATATTTAAAGATTCGAGACGGTAAGATTGAAAGGGTAATTTGATAGAAAAACTCGAGTTTCTATTGAGCAGGACGACTTTATTCTCTATGACCATGTGCTCAGATACTCACTTCAGTGACAGCGGATGAATAGCTACTGCTTAATTAATTAATTGTATTATATTTTAATGTAACAAATACATAAATAGTACTAAAAACCAATCCCAATTTATCTGTAACACATCACCATTTTGAGAACACAGAAAAGCTATCTTAATCATTGATCAATCATCAAAATAGGATGAAGTCTTGCCGGTATAAACCTTAACTGATACTATTGTGGGTGTAGTCGAGATAGTTCCTGGATAGGTGCCTCTGGGTGCCAGCAGTGAGTGCCACGAGGGGTGGTGGAGGAGGGTCTGTTTACCTCGGCTTCCCAAGCATCCAACACCTCCCTCTCATGGAAAAAAATCATCCTCATGCGTTCTAATTTTCCTCCTCCGCCGCATTTGGACACAAATTACCTGTGAGGAGATGGGAATTTAGTAATGTTGGAATTTATGTTAAGGAGGGCGTTGATATGTTTATGTGTGCAAGGGATATGTAGGAAGGCTGTGTGTCTGAAGGGTGTGTATTCTCCTATATGTGCTGTCAGGTAGAGCTTCAGTTTCCGGGAATCGACTTTCGGTCGCTTATTGCAATGGCTCCCTTCCCTATTGCTTCTCATCATAACTTTTGAAACTATGTATGGAGTTGGCATCAATTACGTCGTCTTTAAGCTCATTCCACTTGTTCACTACTCTGATACTGGTGAAGCTCTTTCTTGCTCTCCTAGAGCTTATCTGAGTGTTTAGTTTCCACCACTTCCTCTCATTCCATTTACGCCCTCTCGTTCCACCCTTGCAAATACTAAACATATACTTTTTGTCCACTGTGTCATTGTAGCAAAGAATCTTATTTGTCGTAATCATGTCCCTGTTTCCCTTCTCTCTTCCATCCTGGTAAACTGTGGTTACCTTTGAATTTCCTCATAGCTCAGTGCTCAGAGTGCAGGGACTAGTCTTGCGGGATATGTGGCTACATTTTCTTGAACTGATCAAACATGGGTCGTGCAAAACATCCAGAAAGTTTCTTTACCCGGGGGTCTGAAATGAACCCTAATGCTCTGTAGTTTTTCATATGCCGCTGATGTTATCCTTGATAATTTACCTGAATTTACCTGAGGCCCACTAATACTAGGGGCCTCGACGAGGAAAGGAAGCCGAGAGCTTGTCGAAGGTCCCCCAATTTGCCCTGAGGATTTTTTTCCACTTGTATTTTAAAACCCAACAAAGTTTTGTCATTTACGGCTTCAGCGAGTAGGCTTTTAATATATGCCTCTGGTAACAGGCTTGAGACTATGGGCCTTTTATGATCCAAAATTGAATTCTCTTTTATCATCCTCACCCCTTTCCTCAATTTTATCACGTGGCATTTGCTTGTATTAAGTTCGTCAGCCATTTTTCAAGCTATCTCTAATTCCTTCCACCCGTCCCATCCCAAAACATTATACTGAACCCTTCCCAATGCTATATAGTCGTTATGGCTTGGCGCTTTTCCTGTGATAGTTCCCTTCTAATCTGTCCAGACAGAACCGGAGCATTCTGCATGCCTCTTCTGTGTTGAATTGTCTCATAAATTTTTCATCATCCATGGACGATCTAACTTCATGTTACATTATTACATCATTGACTGTGTCGTTGTTTGTTGTTGTTGTTTAAGATTCAGCTACTTGGAACAAACGTTCCAAGTAGCACGGGCTATGGTGAGCCCGTAGTGGGCTTAACTTTGACTGTATCACCAAGGTACTGTGTCACTACAATGCAGTGTCACTACGGTACAGTCCCTCTACGGTACTGTGTCACTACTGTAGTCAGTCTCTCACTATGTCAGAAGTCTGTAAACTTAAGCTTTACTGCCAGATGCATTTATCCAAAATACATATGAAAGGTAGCTCAAATGTGGCGCAGTTTTAGGCCAACCTGAATCAAACCAAATTCAATCATGATGTTCAACAGTTCATGTGAGCGTCACTATGTCAGCCAGTTAAACACCATTGGGTCTGGCTAGTAGCTGGCAGGGTACCTTCTCCGTTGTCTAGGGGGACCGCGATAAGTCAAACATGTGAGTACAACTAGATGAATAATGGAAAACCGAGTATGAATGTGGGCCAGTTTCATAAATAATAGTTATTCTTTGAAATGTGTATTCGTTTTCTTTTGTAATAATAGCCTAGTTGTCATAGAAAACGAATACTTTTTTACTTAAACCCTAAACTACAGCAAAATATTCTTATTATTTTTCTACTCACTTCAAAAGGCAGGAAGATTATATAAACCAGGAAGACTATATAGGCAAGAAAGACTATATAGACCAGGAAGAATATATATGCCAGGACGACTATAAAGACTATTTAGATGCAGTAGTATCTAAAAAAAATCCCCGAATGCAACCAGAATACGTCAGAGTAACGTACCACATCTTATACAGAATACATTTGTATAAAACGCAAATATTAACCCTATTCGTGGATGCGTAGTCCTATAAGAGGACCACGCATCTTCAGACGAACATGTAAATGTTGAGGATCTCTCCGGCGAAGATGAAAATGGTCCAAAGAATGCAATCTCTGCGCCTTAATGGGTTACGATCACCAATGTTTGAGGGTCACGATGCGCCTGGCATTATGGACACAACCACAGGTCAATACACCGCTTTCAGAAATGACCAGACGATCACCATTGACTTACCGCGGAATATCGTCGAGGATCTCCCCCACGATACCCTGCACAGTTGCCTGTAGACACCTATGTACAGACACGAAGCCAAAAGAGAAACTGAGGAAACAAAATAGAGCCCTAAGGGCCCCCTCTGAAATAGTGATGCAATAGTGGAATACCAAACAAGGACTTTTGGCTGCTGTGTAGCTCTTTAGGTCTCTTTCCTTTTGATCTTCCCCCTGGTGCATTGTGCAGTGTGATGGATTCTACTCTCTATCCTAAATTCCTCGCGCGGTTGCCGGGTTAAGCCCTGGCTCTACTCTCTACGACTACGAAGCTTCCTCTCCAGACTGTACTTCCGATTATCCCACTTTCTAGACCCCATTCATCCACAGATCTACAGTACTTGCTACTGGTACTGGTAATGGCTTCAAACAGCCTCCACTTGCGGGCCTCTACTTATTCATGCCTGTGTCTCCTCTGGGGTGGCCTAATCTTTATCAATCAATCAATCGGTAATTTATAGAACCACCGGATTTGAATAAACACATTATAGTTAATGTTACTGTAATTATTGCATTAGTGTAAATTACGAGTAATTAGACACCAGGGTTTGTGACTGGATTTATGTACCAATACACCGATATATGTATCCCATTTGTCGGTGTATGTAAACTGAGAGTTTACTTTAGCCCTGGAGTATGTTCATGATTAAGGTATACTTACTGATGGTTAGTAAGCTGTTACGATGGTAGGTCCTCTCGCGGTTGTAAGCCCTTAAAGCCCATCAATAAGCAAGAGAAAACCCGCAGTTTAGCAACGCTACCAACTCCAGGAAACGTTCATTTGCAATAGATGATGCAACATGAGTATTGAGTTTCAAGCGAGCAGTAGATGTCGTATTCAGACGTGACAAGGGACATGAGGCGCTTGGGCCAGCGTGATAGGACTAAATGGGTAGTCAAATGCGTCACTATGAAGACAGCTGACCAGGAGACTGATAAGTCAAGCTGACTACTTGTCCCCGTCTTGGGAACAAAATTTAAATAACAGCTTATTGGAGAATTCCAAATAATTCGGCAATAAAGGAAAAAAATCATTGACTAGTGTTTATCTTTAAATGTACACAAAGATATTTTATTTTTACACTGGCGGGTAAATCTTATCTAGTAACAGATGGTTAGTCTTCCCTTGACTCTATTGAGAGTATGGCCTTTTATGATACAAAATTGAGTTCTCTTTTATCCTCCTAACCCCTTTCCCCAATTTTATCATAGTGCTACATAGCCTTCCCAGTTTGGTGCCTTCTATTGATAATTACTTACTTCCCCTGAGTCTATCATGAGCTAGACTAGTTCCCTGCTAGTTGTCCCAGGAACACAATCCCCAATTCCTGCTGGGTGAACAGGGGCGAACAGATGAAGATCGGTGTTCAATCACTGCGTCCTTTCTACATCTCGAACCCGGGCAGCCTAGTCTTCCAAGGCGTGATGTGTGGGGGCTCTACCCTCAGCATAGGACTGTGTTCTCCACTCTGTGGTGCGAATGTCTTAATATATTAACCCATCTGTAATAAGTGCAAATATTGTACACAAAACTTGCATGATAAGATACATAATATAATACACATTTAAACTGTTATTAAATGTCTTGGTTTGTTTATAAGTTAGCAAACTATGTTAGTAGATCGTTTGTGCTGTAACTGGCTTTGCTAAATGAATTTTGGGTTCAATTAGCGAGCTCATATTATGAACCTCTGTAGTCTTTTCAACTGAAAAGACGCCATGCTGAATGGGTATGGGGTCCACTGCGGCTCACAGGATGGGTATGGGATCCACTGCCGCTCACAGGATTGGTATGGGGTCCACTGCCGCTCACAGGATGGGTATGGGGTCCACTGCCGCTCACAGGATTGGTATGGGGTCCACTGCGGCTCACAGGATGGGTATGGGGGTCCACTGCCGCTCACAGGATGGGTATGAGGGTCCATTGCCGCTCACAGGATGGGTATGGGGTCCACTGCCGCTCACAGGATGGGTATGGGGTACACCGCCGCTCAAAGGATGGGCGGCGATCATATCAAAGGATATGTTCCTCTGACATATAGTCAGTGGGAAGAAGGAAGTATTCCTGACTGAATGTGCCACATTCAGTCAGGAGTGTAGAATAACTCTTACAAGGCAGACGTTCCTCATTAGACTACATGGGGCTCATAACACTCCCCTCCCCTTATTTTTGAGTTATTCTCAGTAGTTAGACCCACAACACAGCTTTAGCCACTACATTGTCTCAGTCATCAACAAGCTACAATGTCCACCATCCAGTCTGGTGCACTCGGGATGCCTCCTTCCGAACTCTTACCTTGGTCGTACACCATAGTACATCCTGTGGAAAAGTTCGGCTCATACACACCTCGTGTGCAAATGAGTTTTTGCCAACCTCATAATTCCCGTAGCCCACAACTCCTCTGTGGCTGTCTCCCATAGTCATCATGTCCATTACATTAAAGATATCTTCGCCAATTGCCTCAACTCCCAATGTACACTATCCTGTAAACTCTCACCAATGAGTTCATCCGTCATACCTCACCATCTTGACTTCTTCGCATTCCGTCTACTCTTGCTTCACTTTCATTTAACTTCTCTCCAACACTGGCTTCATCGTGCTTCCACATAGACACTGTATAATTAGTTCAATGGGTTCTCACACCATCTTCTCCTGAGATGTGTATCCATGACACGGACTCCGGTCTCTCAACGCCAAAGATATGCCACATCTTCTGCATTCCACACGTCAAGAGAATCTATTTTCCACATCTATTTTCTCTTCCTTCTCTGTCGTCCTCATATTTCAGTCTGTGGCCTTCATCGACGATCCTTTCTTTCATTTTCACATTAAGCTGTAACTTTATCCTCTTCGTCTTCCATCGAACCTTTAACTTTCTTCTTCTCATACATTCTTGCTTTAGTATCTTTCTTTTCTCTCGTTCGCTCTACCTCGTAACTTCAATTCTTCCCACTCAACTCTTCCTCGTTCCCTCAAGGTTTCCTTAAGTACAGTACTACACTCAACTGTACTCAACCGTACCCGTCGTTCTACCTCTACTGGAGTGTTAGTAAGTATCTCTCCGCACATACTATCTCTTCTCACTGCCTCTTCTTGCCTATCACTCCTCTTCATTTTCTCCCCTTCACGCTTCCTATGAAATGTGACAAATTCTGACATCTTACACCACTCAACTTCATCTTCCCTACACTTCTGTTCCTGTGGACAACTTTTCACTCTACTCTCATATTCAGTCTCTCCATATTCTTCACACCTGTTCAACATGGTTATGTCCACTTCTTGGTTCTCCTCAAGCCATGTTTAGTGCGATTCAACTTCCTCCCGTATCTTCTATTATGCGCCTTAAGCACATCCCCAGAGACTCCACCTCTATCTTCTCTTCTAACTTCCACTCACTCTCCATGTTACCACAAGCCGGGAGCTCTGGATAAGGACTCGTTCCTTCATGCTCTTCACTCACCTCTTCCCGCCTGATTTCTAGCTCCACCACCAGAGTTACTGCATCCACTGGGCTGAGATGGGGTGTGGGCTGAGACGGTCTTGCTTCAGACCTCTCTCCAATTCCTCCACCTCGATTCAGATGAGCCTCTAGCAACTTCCTTGCTTTCACCTTTGACTCAACCTCGAGTGGGGGACAACGCTGTGAATCTCTCATCGAGGATGCCACAGTCCGAAACATCTGCCTCGATTCATTCTCAGGCAGGATCAACATTATTCTCACAACCCTCCCAGATCCTTTCAAAAGGCTCACCAAGGGTCGGGATGGGTTTCAAATATACTTCACGCGTATCCGGTGCCGGTCTACCTGCACATTGACACGACAAACATGTTCTACAATATTTCTTAGCATCTCCCCAGGTATAGGGCCAATAATAGTGTTCTCGCACTTTCAACCGAGTCTTCTGACTCCCAAGTATTCTGCCATATCTCCAGAATGGGCTAGTTCCATCACTACTTCCCTAAAATATCTAGTTACCAACACTTCGTGATTCTCCATCCATACTTTATCCGCGTCGGTTCCATCCGGTCGCCATTTCCTCATTAGTATGTCGTCCTCCATATAGTAATGTATCAGGGACTCTGGACAAACGTTCCCCCTTTTGTCTTTCTGATCTGGTCCTCTAATTCATCGTTTTGGGCTTTAATCAGGTCCACTCGATTTATACTCCATCTTTCCGGCAGTCATTCTCTCCTCTGACCTCACCACTATCTCGTCCTCTCGAGCTGGACCCTCACCAAACAGCCCTCTTATCTCCACGTCAGTTTCCTCCCGCGTCTATGGTAAAAAGTAATACACACACAATAAAAAACACACACAGGCAGGTACACAATGACTTGGCCCAGGGTACACAATGACACTCTGATTCATCCTCTAAGATACTAGCCAGATCTACTTTTTTCAGGTGTTCCGTCGGTACCGTGGCCCTTATGACATATCTCCGGTACAGCTTTCACTATTAGCTCCGGCAGCACCTTTGCCCCGCACAAGTCGTTTCCTCTAATCACTTGTATCTCTGGAACAGGTATGTCAGGACACACTCCCAACATCACCTCCGCCGACAAATACTCAGACCTCAGTCTGACAGCACATATGGGCATGTCACTCTGACAATAACCATGCACCCTTATTCTGCGACTGTCAGCTTAAAGTCTCTCGTCCCAGATCAGGCTCCTTAGAATCAAGCTCTGATTCGCCCCTGTATCTCTAAGGATTTCTACTTCTATTTCAGATTGGTCTCCCATGTTGACCCAACCTTGACAGACGGTATCTCTCGTTCATTAATCTCTCCTGTGGTTTGTTTCTCGTCAAACTCACGCATGAGTTTCGGGGGTCATACAGTGCAAGTGTCACCACTTTCTTGCCCTGTCTGCAATCTCTCATTACATGACCATACCTAATATAGCATCTTACCTGGGAGATATTCCTTCTCGATCCTGTGATGTTTTGTCCACCAGAGGGGCTTCTTTGATTCTGTCCATTTGTCGTGCTGTTGCTTCTCTGTACAGACACACCACCTACACTAAGCAGTGTCTGGCTGGTTTCCCAACGTCTCTGTACAGACTTTGTCTCTTGCTTGTCTCCTGTAGCTGGACTCTGAAACTTCCTTTCATAGGGTTTAAGGCTCACTTGCTTATTCACCTGTCCACAAAATTTTTTATCACCCCGAGGATTCACTGGGTCTGCTATAGTTCCGTCGTACATTACTCTTCATCCTACTTTCTCTTAGGTTTCAATAGGCTTTTGTGATCATACCCGCTCTATCTGTTGCATCCTTGACATTCCTCACTCCTGCCTCTTGAATTTTGAATTTTGTTTCGGGATGCATCATTTCTAAAAACTACTCCATTACCATTAACTGGTTTAAATCATTGTACGACGCCACTCCGTCATACAATGATTCAATCCAATCTTTGGAAACGTGGTTCCAGGTCCATAGCTGTCTCTGCAAAAGTGCTGGCTGGAGCTTTCATCATATCTCGAAACCGCTTTCTACCGGCTTCCAGGGTTAGCAAAAACGATCGCAACACACTATTTTTTACTATCCAGTAGTCCTGACATTCTTCTAGATTCAACTGGGTGTATGCCTCTCTGGCAGCACCAGCACTTAACTGGATTAACTGTGTCCATTCTTCTTGGGGTCCACTGTTTGATACCGGCTTTTAAAAGTGCTCCAAGAAACTTTCAGACTCTTCCGGCACAGTCAACCTTCTCCTTTACTCTATTATCTGGTGGGTGTGATACGTGTGTTGAGTTCTCTAG
Organism: Procambarus clarkii; assembly: GCF_040958095.1. Classification (NCBI taxonomy): domain Eukaryota; kingdom Metazoa; phylum Arthropoda; class Malacostraca; order Decapoda; family Cambaridae; genus Procambarus; species Procambarus clarkii. The sequence continues at coordinate 12,672,918 of NC_091178.1, forward strand.
CAACCCACGTTCAATCCTCTGTTCCACTATAGCCCTATTCGCTTCTATCTCCGTTTGTCTCATTTTCTCTCTTTCCTGTTCCACTTTGTTTTTGTTTTCTCTTGTTCTAACTCCAGTTCTCGTACTCTGGTTTTCTCCTTCTCTATCTCTAGTTTAGTTTTCTCTTTTCCTTTTCCTACCTCTAATTTAGCTTTCTCATTTTCTTTCTATTCACTTTTTATCTGCAGTTTTAGCTTCAACTTCACTAGTTGGAACTGTCTCTCCTCATGCTCTCGTTACATCTGAAACTCTAGCTGGAACCTTTCCAAGCTTCTGTTCCGGCTGCTTCTACTACTCCTGTTTGACTCTTGTGACCTCTCTTCATCTTGCCCATCATCTTCCCTTCCACCTGGAACGGTCCTTGTGTATGGGCCCTGGGCCTTGGACTGTATTGGTCTCGAACCGTGGCCCCCCTCGCGTGGGAGGCCGAAGCACTATCAACTCGGCTATGAGTAGTCTTAGAGGAAAGTTTTGGGGGGCTGTGAGGAATGGAATTTTGGTTTTAATGGAATGTAAAGTTTGATTCACATACAAAAGGCTAAAACGTTTGATGGTTCTTCTGGCTGTTGCCAGCAACACCACAGCCGCAGCCAGCAACACCACAGCCGCAGCCAGCAACACAGCCGCAGCCAGCAACACCACAGCCGCAGCCAGCAACACCACAGCCGCAGCCAGCAACACAGCCGCAGTCAGCAACACCACAGCCGCAGTCAGCAACACCACAGCCGCAGCCAGCAACACAGCCGCAGCCAGGAACACCACAACCGCAGCCAGCAACACAGCCGCAGCCAGCAACACCACAGCTGTAGCCAGCAACACCACAGCTGTAGCCACACCAGTAGTGGTCCCACAGCCACACCAAGAGTTGTCCCACAACCGCAAGTAAATACGCCCGCGCCGTGGCCGGTGACGTCGATGTAAGGGAGGTCCCCTTTCAGTACACATGAAGACTGGTAGGTACATACAGATATAAATCCCACAGATCTACATTTATACAGTAATGAGGACCATCTGGACCCCAACATAATCTTACTCTTCACACTCCACCGACGCTACGCAACTCTTCCCGACGCCTATCGACGGGCATCAAGTGGGACTTGGCTGCACGTGACTAGTTGAAGTGGGATATTGAATACTAGGTGGACGAGGGCTGGGGTGAGGGAGACTCCAGGGTAGGTAGTGGGGGTGAGACAGACCTCATGAGGGGTGGAATGACCGGTGAGGGAGGGGTTGGGATGGGGGGGGGGAAGGGTGAAAAAGACCTCAGTTGGGGGGTGGGGGCTCCCTTGACATTCCCTCCTCCCCCCCCCCCTGCCACTCAATATGTCATGAGACTTGTATGTTAGAACGTTGCGCATCTCGCTGCTTCTTTCTTTATTATTATGTCTATTTTATATTTCGTGTTGTTTTTTTCTTAATTTTGTAACTTCATGTTCTGCTTAAGATCGTCAGAAGTTAATTAATGGAGTAATAAATGATATTTCTTGCGCATGCGTTAACTTGTTGCTGACGCATGCGTTAACTTGTTGCTGACGCATGCGTTAACTTGTTGCTGACGCATGCGTTAACTTGTTGCTGACGCATGCGTTAACTTGTTGCTGACGCATGCGTTAACTTGTTGCTGACGCATGCGTTAACTTGTTGCTGACGCATGCGTTAACTTGTTGCTGACGCATGCGTTAACTTGTTGCTGACGCATGCGTTAACTTGTTGCTGACGCATGCGTTAACTTGTTGCTGACGCATGCGTTAACTTGTTGCTGACGCATGCGTTAATATATTACTGACGCATGCGTTAACATATTACTGACGCATGCGTTAACGTGTTGTTGACGCATGTGTTAACAAATTACTAATTGCACATGTAGTTTTAGTCACTGTTTTACTTGCACTGTGAATCTTAAATTGCGAGCCATTAAGTTGCGTACGCATTAATTAAGCACAGTGTTGCGTAGCCAGCCTCTAAATGTTGCGTCATGTCTTCTATACAAACCTGTCTCTGAGCTTGCAAATGGTTTAGGACGGCAGTCTTGCAATACCTGGCTTGCCTCTCTAGGGCTTCTATTTGCAACATTTTGCAATATATATATGTTTATATATATATATATATATATATATATATATATATATATATATATATATATGTATATGTATATATATATATATATATATATATATATATATATATATATATATATATATATATATATATATATATATATATATATATATATATATATATGACAATGTCAGACCACGGAGGAAAAAGAAACAGGAATTTCCTTAAGTACTTTCGTATATTAAATACATCTTCAGAAGGAATGAAGATGAGTGAAGATGTTTTCAGATGAGTCATTGTCACATTCTTAATCACGTGTTTATTTTCGTGATATATATATATATATATATATATATATATATATATATATATATATATATATATAGTTCCACCTTTCTTCTTCATCTGTCTGGTCGTCCATTTGCTTCGATTATTTGATACCGATATTAAGTTTAAATAATTCCAAAAATCATGAATTAAGAATGTAGATAAGAACAAGATTCGTACACAAATGCGTATAGTAGGTGCGCATATGGTGACGCACGCACGCACAAACACACACACATACTACACACTACACACACACTACACACACACACACATACGCACACACACACACACACGCACACACAGCAGGTAGTCACAGTGCCGGGGCTATATATTAAGGCGGCCAATAGGTTGACTGTCACTCCCTCACGGGTCTTCCCATGGTCGAAACCATCTGCATCCCGGTAGGTGTAGCGGTGGTGTCAGTGTGGTGTGTGGTGGTGGTGCCAGTGTGGTGGTGGTGCCAGTGTGGTGTGTGGTGGTGGTGGCAGTGTGGTGTGTGGTGGTGGTGGCAGTGTGGTGTGTGGTGGTGGTGGCAGTGTGGTGTGTGGTGGTGGTGGCAGTGTGGTGTGTGGTGGTGGTGTCAGTGTGGTGTGTGGTGGTGGTGTCAGTGTGGTGTGTGGTGGTGGTGTCAGTGTGGTGTGTGGTGGTGGTGGCAGTGTGGTGTGTGGTGGTGGTGCCAGTGTGGTGTGTGGTGGCAGTGTGGTGTGTGGTGGTGGTGGCAGTGTGGTGGTGGTGTCAGTGTGGTGTGTGGTGGTGGTGGCAGTGTGGTGTGTGGTGGTGGTGGCAGTGTGGTGTGTGGTGGTGGTGGCAGTGTGGTGGTGGTGTCAGTGTGGTGTGTGGTGGTGGTGGCAGTGTGGTGTTTCGTGGTGGTGGCAGTGTGGTGGTGGTGACAGTGTGGTGTTTAGTGGTGGTGGCAGTGTGGTGTTTAGTGGTGGTGGCAGTGTGGTGTGTAGTGGTGATGCCAGTGTGGTGTGTAGTGGTGGTGTCAGTGTGGTGTGTAGTGGTGGTGGCAGTGTGGTGTGTGGTGTTGCCAGTGTGGTGGTGGTGCCAGTGTGGTGTGTGGTGGTGATGTCAGTGTGGTGTGTGGTGGTGTTGCCAGTGTGGTGTGTAGTGGTGGTGCCAGTGTGGTGTGTGGTGGTGTTGCCAGTGTGGTGTGTGGTGGTGGTGGCAGTGTGGTGGTGGTGCCAGTGTGGTGTGTAGTGGTGGTGGCAGTGTGGTGTGTAGTGCTAGTGTGGTGTGTAGTGGTGGTGGCAGTGTGGTGTGTAGTGGTGGTACAGAGGGCACAAATAGCGACAATCAGACCCTAGTACATATATGCTCCTTACATTTACTAATAATAATAGCTACTAACACCACACTTTATACACTATCACCACTTTCTTTGACAATATAACATTCCCCTTTAGAACAAAACCACAAGGGCCGTGACGAGGATCTGTGGATTTGTTCATTTGATGCATCACGTTAGTGTGATCTCTGTGTTACCCGTTAGAGTTAAGTCATTGTATTAATACCAAACATTACGTTCAACGTTGGATATAGTAATGTAATGAAACTGTTGTCGTTTATAATTTTAGTCTGGATTTACCTCTAAATCTTCCTCTTGAAATCTACCTCTAAATCTACTTCTAAAAGGTTCTATTTTTAAACAGTATAATGTGTAATGTTTTAGTGTGTGTGTGTCCCTGTTTTTTGTTCACACATTTGACCTTTCATACAATCTAGCGCCTCGTGCAGCCTGGTAGTTCAGCCTGAACTACTCAGAATTGAATCGGTTTATTTACCTATTTTATTGTGATGAACAATGGGTCTGCTAGTTCCTATTTGTTCTCTTCTGCTTTCTTCAAATTCATTTGAAAGTTCTAATTTATTAACACTTTTTTTAATATTATGTTTAATATTGTCTTTATTTTTATTTGTTGCAAGCTTTGAAGGGCATCAACTTTATTATTATTATTTTGCAACCCAGAGTGTGAAAGATCTTTAAGATGGCCCGAAGTTTTTGCCTGAATTAGGGATAGAGGATTTTCTTTAACCAAAAATTGAACTCTGTTGGTGTGGTAATATTACCTGGACTTGGCCAGCGTGACACTGGATGATGTTCAGACCACACTTGGTCAGCCAGGTTAAGCACCATTGTATCTGGCTAGTAACTGGATGGGTGACAGCCTCGTCCCTGGCTAGTGGGACCTGGATGGGTGACAGCCTCGTCCCTGGCTAGTGGGACCTGGATGGCTGACAGCCTCGTCCCTGGCTAGTGGGACCTGGATGGCTGACAACCTCGTCCCTGGCTAGTGGGACCTGGATGGGTGACAGCCTCGTCCCTGGCTAGTGGGACCTGGATGGCTGACAGCCTCGTCCCTGGCAAATGGGACATCGAAAAGCCACATTGACTTCATTTCCTGTCCCTGGTAATAACACACTGATATCACGCTTCAGAAGTGCTGCTCCCCAGTACAACAGTTCCCAACAAATCCTCCTAATAACACGTCGTATTTTGACGTATACTTTACCTAAGGCCACAAAATATCGTACTAGACGTAGCTGCTCGCGAAATTGAAATAATATCCCGTTTTGTGTTCGTGGATCCTCTGGTAGGTTAAGATAAGGCACGTTAGTACGACAGTTTCTTGACGTTGGGGACGCTGGCGAGAACGGGCTATAGTGCAAGCGTGCTTATGGTGACAACCGTAAACTGCCTGCCGTCAACCGCGCTGGTTGACGGCAGGCAACGCGGGGTTGCGTCAGCCTGTATTCCTCTAATGTTACACTAATCAGGTTATTGGTGACAAGGCAGCCTTTAGTAGGCTTCCTCCGGATTAGTTGCTCTCAAGGGGAAGGGGGTGACAGGGAACAAGAAATGATGAAGAGAAAGCGCCAAGCCATTACGACTATATAGCACTTGGAAAGGGTCAGGATAACACGGGAGACATCTCCCGTCACGCAGGGTGCAGTCGCACCTCCACAAATCTCCAGTATCATCTATTGATACTGGTAATGGCTCAGAAGGGCCACCACATACGGGCTATTCATGCCCGTGCCACCTTTTGGGTGGCTTAATCTTCATTAATCGGTCAGGATAAGAATTTGGGATGGGACGGGGGAAAGGAATGGTGCCCAAGGAGGCGCGGAAGGCCAAGGCGTGGATTTAAGTGCTCTACTGTAGAGACTTTCAGTGTGAGTCTTGGTGAGAAGCAGCTCTTGCTGTAGAGTGGCTCTGCTCCCACAGGAGGTTACCTTGAAGTGCCTACCTTTGAGGCCTGCTTCCGGGGCTTAGCGTCCCCGTGGCCCGGTCGTCGACCAGGCCTCCTGGAGGGAGGAGGGAGGCGCTATACTCGCTCGTCCGTAAACGTATACTTTTCTAAAGACATATTTTAGTCTCACTTTAAAACTATCTTATATAAAAGCAGCTTATTCTTTTTATTTAAATAGTCGTAATTTAATGCCTTAGGAGCACACACCATGAATATGGAACAAAATTGCATTTCTTGAAATTAATCATTTTTTCACGCAATCTGCTTTGTAATTCAGATGCTAATTGTGTAATACATTAATTATCTTGATAATCATACATGGTAGCAACCACATTCCTGCTGACATCTGACACCCTAGACAGACACACTTCCTACCGACACTTTGCACTCCCATCCTGCTGATAGCCAAGATAAGCAGGTAACATAAGCACGCTCAGATAACACTGTGTGTGTCCATCACAATGTTCAAGGCACTTCAACTTCATACTAATAAATAATAAGGAACGTTAGTTGAACAAAGGCTGAAATCTTGTAGAGGAAATCAGGGAAGTTCCCATATGATGTGGATGATCAGCGGGCCGCTTCCAACAACAGCTTCGTGATTCAGGCTATCGCAAGGGAAGCCTGCCCTAGGGTCGAACAATAAGAGAAAAACGCTAGAAATCGGCGACAAGTAAATCAGAGGTACAAATCAGTAGCCGACCAAATACCCCCCTCCCCCCGTTCTCTGTTATTAATTTAATTTTCCAGTATAATCCATTACTATTGTATGGTAAGTTATACAGCTTTGTATAACCAAGCTGACTGCTTGGTTTTACAAAGAAGGAAATAATAACAAAGTTATTAAAAGTTGAGAACGTGGTTCTTCAAGGACCCGCCGTCACGTTCACTGTGTCGAACGTCTCCTTCGAGTGAATGACGCTATGTGTGCTTGGACGTGTACAATCAGCCCGTCCTCTCATTGCTGTCTATTGAGTGACGTGTGTAGAGGCGCTAAGGGGGTACTGCTCTACATGTGACGATGTGTGGTGCTTGTCGCAAGATATAATGTGGAAACAGCAGCGATGTGCGTGTGGAAGATCACATTGGAGATATGGCAGAAGTGCCGGATTGTTGTTATTTAAGATTCAGCTACTGGGAATAAAACGTTTCAAGTAGCACGGGCTATGGTGAGCCCGTAGTGGACTTACCTGGCACAGGAGCGGGGCTGTAACTGGTGTTCAAGTGCCGGGTTGTTGTTGATGTTGTTTCAGATTCAGCTGTTGACCAGACCACACACTAGAAGTTGAAGGGACGAAGACGTTTCGGTCCGTCCTGGACCATTCTCAAGTCGATTCAATCGACTTGAGAATGGTCCAGGACGGACCGAAACGTCGTCGTCCCTTCAACTTCTAGTGTGTGGTCTGGTCAACATACTTCAGCCACGTTATTGTGACTCATCGCCTGCATAAGATTCAGCTACTCAGAACGAAGTGTCCATGTAGCACGAGCTATGGTGAGCCCGTAGTCCGAAGTGCCGGGAGTGAGGAGAGCATATATGAAGGGGCGTGTCTGAGAGGTGAGGAGCCATTGAGCCAATACACGGGACCAGTGGTGGACATCCTTGAGAGGAGAGACGGGCTGCTGGCTGGGTCATCTCCACCTTCTCCTCTTACCACCACTTGTGTATAGCGATAAACGCATCAAGGTTACCTCTCTCTTAATCTCCCTGAAACCAGAGTTGATGTGTCTGAGCCAGTAGTCTTAGAATGATTAAACACGAGGTACCATGACGGCTGAGTGGACAGCGCTCGAGGTTCGTAGTCCTATATGGTTCCGGGTTCGATCCCCGGCGGAGGCGGAAACAAATGGGCAGAGTTTCTTTCATCCTGATGTCCCTCTTCACCTAGTAGTAAATAAAGTAAAGCAGTTTCTGGGAGTTAGACAGCTGCTACGGGCTTCTTCCTGAGAATGTTTAACAAAATGGAGGCCTGGTCGAGGACCGGGCCGCGGGGACGCTAAGCCCCGAAATCATTTCAAGATAACCTCAAGAACATAACCCTGTTTCTGTAAATGAGTCAGCCCGTCCTTCTAAGGTTTCCCGACGTCAAGAAACTGTCGTACTAACGTGCCCTTATCCTAACCTACCAGATGACCCAAAACAGAAAACGAACAGTGTGTCAATTTCGTGAGCCGCTACGATTTTCTAATACGACTATTTTTGGCCTTAGGAAGAGTATACGTCAAAACGCGACGATATATGTATGAATACGTTGTACTGAACGGGGGTGAGAATAGCTTGCGTTACCTCATCCCTTTGTGTGTATTTTACCTTAATAAACTTATTTCAATTTCAATTTCAAAATGCGACGTTCTTTTAGGAGGACGGGTTGAATGAGTAGGTGAGAATGGTAGTGTGGGAAGATGTATTGATATTCCTAGTAGAGATTGTTTGCTACAGAGGAATGTTAGAGTGATGACGTGTATTGATGTCTCCATCAAGGATTGGTTGTCATGTCAGGTTATCGTGAGATGATTTCGGGGCTTTAGTGTCCCCGCGGTCCGGTCCTCGACCAGGCCTCCACCCCCAGGAATCACCCCGTGACCGCTGACTAACTCCCAGGTACCTATTTACTGCTAGGTAACAGGGGTATCAGGATGAAAGAAGCTCTTCCCATCGTTTCTCGCCGACACCCGGGATCGAACCCGGGACCACAGGATCACGCGTCCAGTGTTCTGTCCGCTTAGCCACCGGCTGTCGATTGGTTAAAAAAAATGCCCTGCAGTGCAAGTTTACTGGGCAGCGTCGTTTATCCATTGAGAGAACATGCCGTCATACCAGCATTAACAACACTCCACTGAGAGGCGGGACCAAAGAGCCAGAGCTCAATCCCCGCAAAGACAACTAGGTGAGTACAATAGGAAGAGCTGGGTCGTTCATCCCTGTCACTCGAACCCTTCTGTGGTTCAGTGCTTAATAATTCACTGAACTGTATGTAGGATAACAGATCTCTAAGTCCTGTCCATGGGAGACAGAAGAAAATGTATATACTGTATGCTGATTAGCATTGTAAAGGGGGGTAGAAATAGCCTAAGCTACGCTATTCCTTTGAGATGTATTTATTGCTTATCTCAATAAACATACTTGAACTTGAACTTGAATTAGCATTGTAAATGAATAGCCACTTATGTAGTAGAAAAGAACTTACGAAAAAGAACTTGTACCCAGACGCCGCTGGCACTTAAGTCTCTGGTTTGGTGAATACTTTCCTGTGAGATTTATTGACCTCCTAAGCAAGGAGAGGCTCTCATCTAGGGCATTTATCTTAGTAATATATAATAATTCTCTCTCTTACTGTTATGTAGAGGAATAATGAAATGAGAGAAGCTTGGCCATGGAGAGGCAGTTCTCTCTCCGAGGAGAGGAAGCTTGACCAGGGAGAGGCAGTTCTCTCTCCGTGGTGAGGAAGCTTGGCCATGGAGAGGCAGTTCTCTCTCCGAGGAGAGGAAGCTTGACCAGGGAGAGGCAGTTCTCTCTCCGTGGTGAGGAAGCTTGACCAGGGAGAGGCAGTTCTCTCTCCGTGGAGAGGAAGCTTGACCAGGGAGAGGCAGTTCTCTCTCCGTGGTGAGGAAGCTTGGCCATGGAGAGGCAGTTCTCTCTCCGTGGAGAGGAAGCTTGACCAGGGAGAGGCAGTTCTCTCTCCGTGGAGAGGAAGCTTGACCAGGGAGAGGCAGTTCTCTCTCCGAGGAGAGGAAGCTTGACCAGGGAGAGGCAGTTCTCTCTCCGTGGAGAGGAAGCTTGGCCAAGTTTAGTACAATTGGTAAAGTTCTCATGTAGCGACTGTCCTTTTTTTTCTCTTATAGTGACCCGCCTTAACTACCGTAACGACTCATCTCACACTCAAGTCTTGTAATCAAGAAGCCATCAACAGCGCTCTTAAAACCTCGTTACTCCGTATTAATTATTTTTTTATGATCATTACTCCGAACTGATATTAAAATGACTAGATACAAAAAAAATATGTAAATTGTTGAATAATGTCTGCAGGAAAGACAATATAGCGAAAGATAAGGAATATCTAAGGAAATACTAAATGTTTAATATATGTATTGCGAGTAATAACCGGAGAAAACCGTTCACTACACAACCCGTTCCCACGTGAAGTAGTTTTTACCAAACGAGAAATATAAGAACCTGAGCAACAAACATACTTCTATGATATTTTTGTTGTTGTTGATGTGGTTCAGATCCTCGTGAAGCAACACTGCCGAGAGTGTGAGGCAGGATTTGTTCTTCATATTTCCATTGGGTCCTCGCATATTTATAATTACTGTATCTGCTCTTACTTAGCTGCCAGATTATAATTCTTGAGAATATGTTGTATTTATAAGCCTCTGATAGATAAGTAATTTCAAATTGGTCGTGTTTTCAGACAAATTGCAGTTGATGTGCAACTGAGCCAACTTGAGCCTCTGTGGCTCCCTCTGTGGCTACCGAGTACTCTTGACGTCACTCTACAACCACTCTACAGTCATCCACCGAAAGGATCAAGAGGCGAGTCTAAGCGTTTCTTCACTAGTCATGGATACTGCCACTCTTAGCAGCTCTTCCCTGCATCTACTCAGCGATGACATACAAAATTTACCTGAGAGCAGGAATTCACACGGGAACTCTGCGAAGACTACTAAAGAAGACGCTAGAGCTGACCAAAAAGCAGGCGAGATCACCAATCTCTGTGTCAACAAGTCATGGCTGGCAAAAAGAGGCCGCAAAGAAATAACTTCCAACTCGGTGAATACAGAAACAGCCACCGCTGAAGATCATATAACCGAGGACCCGGGTAACTTGAGCAGGAGGGAGTGGACGGGTCTGTCAGAACCCTCAGGTTCAGTTCTCCCGCACCAGCAGCAACAGCAGCAGCAGCAGCAGCAGCAGCACCAGCAGCAGCAGCAGCACCAGCAGCAGCAGCACAACGCAGAGAGAGGAAACAGCCCTTTCTATGGGAAAGTGAGGAATATTACGAATAATGTGCTTAATGAATCATTCAATCACGAAGATATCTCACTTGTGAAGAATTCTTTTAACCTCTCTCCGAAGTCATCACCTGTCTGCTCATGTAAAAGAAATCCATCTTGCCGAAGTTCCATATCAAAAACTTTCAATGTTGATTTGCAAGAGAATAACGATCAAGATATTGAGTGTAAGAATAACGTTTTCCTAAGGGAATCTTGCAGATGCAAGGCTACGAGTAAGGTGCGTAGTAAGAGACGGGCAGATGGAAGTATCAACAATGTTTGGCCGTTTTCACAGATAGAACTTATGAAAAGACGCAGTGCCGAAATTTCTGAACTTAGGCATGCACTTGAAGAGAAGATAAACTGTCAAAATCCTCACTATAACACCCATGATAATGTGAACTGGGATCACAGGCTTAAATCTATGCATTTATCAAGTAAGAAGCAGCCTTCGTGTGCGCACAAGCACTTTTCCAGAGAAAATCCCATTGAAAACGAAAATAAAGTTCCTCCTAATCTACTACAGCATAACAACATTTGCATCTCGTGTCCTGGGGTCCTCCGGCAGCACGACAAACCTCCGGCACCTCCCAGGTCCATGGACCCCAGGAAACTCAAGTACCTCATGGACGATGCTATAGAAACCTCTCCACTGAAGGATGTAAAGCTCTCCGGACCATTTCTTTGCCACGGGTGTTCTAGTCCAATCAATTTGAGCCCACACCAGAACCCAGGGACAATTATTTCACGTGGAGGGATTGCAGATTCTTGCTGGATGTGCGAGCCCCCCGCGGGCACGTTAGGACCAAGAACACTTCAGGAGGCCGAGGGGACCCGACACAACCAGGACGCAGAAGGAGAAACCTCGACACGTGAGTCTCTGCTAATGTTATACAGAAAGGTCACACTTGAGGCGTCATTTATTTTCCTTAGCTTCAGTAGAGAAGAAGAATTTTAATGAGAAGAAGAATTTTAACTTTATAACTATGCAAAGTTTTGGGGTAAACTGACACCACGATAAATTCTAAAATTATCCTTAATAAATTTATTCTTTAGGACAATATTCACAGGGGACAGACTTTAATATGCTGCGGTTTGTAGTTATTAAATCTTGGAAATGTCTCAGTACACTTCTTGCCTTCACGAGACAGGACCGGTGAAGGGAGACGAGGACCGAGTCAACTACTACCCAAACTGTGACCCGACTATATGGATCCGTACATGCACCAGTCAGGTCCTCCAGCCTCTCTCCGGCATCCAGTCGGGTTAGTTATAAGAGACAGCAATACTTACGTTAGAAGTTTATCTATATATACTACGTGTTCAAGGTCTGTGATTCGCGTGATGATTAAAAATACTTCTATTTTGAAGCTGTACCAAGAGGCATGAGATAATAGAGAGTTGTAATGAGGTGGTGTCCCCGGCCAGGGGTGATCCCCGTGTGGTTGCGCGGTGCGCTGCTACGGAACGGTCCCGGACGCGTCCAGGTGGGCCAGCATCACTATAACCACGTCTTCGACGGCTCGGCTCTGCTACACAGGTGGGCTCAGCAGTTTTTGTATTTCTGTTCTTAATTCCTCTCACCCACGAGAGGCTTACTAGAGCCGCCACGAGAGCTTGCTGATCAACCAGCAGGTATAATAATCGTCGTCGTCCCTTCACCTTCTAGTGTGTGGTCTGGTCAACATACTTTAGCCACGTTATTGTGACTCATCGCCTGCAACCAGCATGTATACTTTTGTTTTGAACATAGTTCAAGATGAAAGTAAACTTAGTATACACCGAGAAGAGGGTTCACCTCTCGGTTTATACATACATGGTGTAATCAGTACATATGGTTATTACACAAATAATTCGATATGTGGGAAGGTTTACTCTAGCAGTAAAACGTAGACAAATTCTACATCATTTTTGCAAGCAAATCTCAAGTTGAAATGACACCAATATGGTCTCTAGGATAATCATTAAGTATTATTGTTATTAACTTTTAAAGAGTGTTCTGAAGTCCCAAGTGATGCTGGGACTTGTTTAAATTTGTTTTTGTTTTAGAACTTGAGATCGAGTAGAGAAGAAAAACATAACCTAACATAAAGCTGTCATTATCCTTTATTTATAAATCTTCTTCTCGTCACTGCAAGATCACATCACAATCTTAACATCACCTTGGAAGATGGTAACATTGAAGGAGAAGATAATCTCTTCAATATATGCATATTCTTCTATTATACTTATTATTTTTGAGTTTCGTGGCGAGAGCTTACAGGACGCTTCCCTCAGGTTCCATTTCCGGGACGGACGAGTGACTTACCAGAACAAATTCCTGGAGAGCCGGAGCTACCTGTCGGACACGAAGGCGCAGCGCATCGTTGTCAACTACTTCGGCACCAGGGCTCACCCTGACCCCTGCAAGACCATTATGCGCAAGTAAGTCGCTCTATCATTCCTACTAGGCATTAGGAACCTCACAATATTCGAGTTTCTTTAGTGGCGATAACATTAACAGTTGATATTGAAATACAGAGCATTTGAAACTCCAAATGAAAATATTCAAATGCTTGTAAGAGGGTAAGGGAAGCGGGAGTGTAACGTTCTGGACATTGTTACAGTATCGCCAGCAAGTTCACCTTAGAGGAGCATTTCACCGACAACGCCCAGATCAGCCTCTACCCGTACGGCGACGGTCTCTACGCCCTCACCGAGACGCCTTTCATCTTCCGTGTTGACCCTGAAACTCTTACCACGCACGAGAAGGTGAGTGTGGTTACTGCGCCGCGATGCACACCGCTGGAGACGGGGTCTGGACGCTTCTTAACATATTAGGAAATGATTGCATGACGACTGCCATTCTTAATCATATTCATCGTCTGCCCTCAGATGTCATCAACGACAAAGTCTTTCATTACAAAAAATTATATGTTTATTTCTATCGTGAATTTGTTGTGTTTGCGATTAAAGAAGATAGAGAGACAACGACGTTTCGGTCCGTCCTGGACCAAACCACATATAGCCAGGGACACTTGTATTATATTAATATTATATTAAGGATTCACTTCTATGGTGCAATCTTCACCTCGATGATCTTATATATAAAAAAAACTTTATCTTGTCTTATGTGTTCTCCTTTTAGGTAAACTTGACGAAACACATCGCTGTGTTTAACCACACCGCTCACCCCCACGTGGATAGGGATGGTACTGTGTACAACATTGGCCAGGGAGTGGGGCCTTTTGGGCCTAGGTATCATATCTGCAAGTTCCCCAAGAGCAAGATAGACTCCAAAGGTGAATTTCCAAGTTTCATTATGTCATGTACATGTTAAGTAATATACGGCACACTCTCGTATATTGAATCTTATTTGTATCTGACAGCACAGTTGAGATGTCCCTTAAAGATGACCTCAGGCATGCACATCCCTACTCAAAGAGCAAATATACCAAGAGTGAGATGCTTATACTTTAAAAAATATTATTACTTAATGGAATACTTATACTTTTCTCTCGTTATTCAGTTGAACATTGTACTTCACTAACAACACATATACACACACACTTGCTGCTGTACCTGGCAGGTAGGGTGAGGTCGCCTTTCCAGCAAGCCAAGGTGGTGGGCTCAGTGGCTGGCCGCTGGCGCCTCCATCCCTGCTACATGCACTCCTTCGCCATCACCGACAACTACTGGGTTATCATCGAGCAGCCTCTTGTCGTCTCCATTTCGAAGATCATCAAGGTCCTGATCAAGCAGGATGCACTCATCGACGCCCTCCAGTGGTGGGAAAAGGAGGTGAGATGAGGAGGAAGTGTATTTTCTTTAAATATACACATGAAGAATGCTAACATTCAGGCATCATTTTGGACAAAACTTTAAGTAAATTACGCTCAGTAGAAGCATTACTTCAGTAATTTTCTCTAGATTAAAAAGTAATACAATAGAAATAATCAAATATTTAACAAACTAATTGTTAATTGGCTAACATTTTCCCATCTGCTTATCATGGATAATGTAGTTCAGTAACATCAATGGCCTTCCTTCGGCCTCTTACACTAGACTTCCTTAATCTGAATCGATATCTTCTCCAAGATATCGATATCCAAGATTCTCCAAGATTCTCGATATTTCTCTTCTTCTTCGATATCTTATCTTCCTTCACGAAGATAAACTTGTAGACGTTTGTTAAAAAAAATCCATTAATTACGAACTTATAAACAGGAACTACAACGTTGTTGCATATTTCGACATCAGGTTCTCTCAGTCTTAGATATACTTATTCTCCGTGGAATGTATTTATACTTATAGTGTCTATATCATATGTCTCATCTTATAAGACTAGTCTACTAGCTTTGTATGCCGACCCAAGGACGTGTTAGGCCTTAGATACAGGTTTGGTAGCGCTGAAGATACAGTCACAGACTCTTACAGAATAAAGAGGAAGAATGCTGTTGAATGTTCTACTTCATAGGGTCCCGGCATTACACTTGGGTCGTTCTCGACGCACACTCGAGAGTTCCGGGTTCGAATCCCGGGCTGGACAGAAATGGTTGGGCATATTTCCTGTCATCTAATGCCCCTGCTCACCTAGCACATCTCACCCAATTGTGCTTGCGGGGGTTGAGCTCTGGCTCAGAGTAGGTAGTCAGGGGCAAGATTCACGAAAGCACTTACGAACGTGTACATCTTTCCTCAATCTTTGACGGCTTTGGTTACATTTATTAAACAGTTTACAAGCATGAAAACTTGCCAATCAACTGTTGTTATTGTTACAAACAGCCTCCTGGTGCTTCGGAGCTCCTTAACTGTTTAATAATTGGAAATAAAGCCGCCAAAGATTGAGAAAATATGTGCAGGTTCGTAAGTGCTTGCGTAAGTGCTTTCGTGAATCTGGGCCCAGGAGTTAGTCAGCTTGTTGTGGTGTTGCATCCTGGGCGGGGTCAGTAATTCGAACTTGGGAAGGGGAGGGACCTCGATAAAAGCCTAACGTGTATGAATACACTCTGGCTTCCTGTCCCTCGACACAATGAATGAAAACCATTATTATTCACCATAGAAAACCTTCGACCGTGTGCACCTGAGAACACGGGAAGACAGGGAGGACTAATCTAAACCTACCAATCGTAGCATTGCTATTAACTACGCAATATTTTTTGCCTGTTGACACTTTCACTACTTATTAAACGAGCTTCCATATTGTATTTTTTTGCTGGTTACGATAAAAAAAATGTTTAATATATATTAATATATTAAGGGTCCCGGTAGTACAGTCGGGTTCGTTCTCGACGCACAACAGAGAATTTCGGGTTCGAATCCCAGGCTGGACAGAAATGTTGGGCACATTTCCTTTCACCTAATGCTGGGGTATTAGATAATACTGAGTTCCAACAGACGAAGATCCACGTGGTACAGCGGGCCACCGGGACCGTGACCAGCACCCAGTACATCACCGACACCTTCTTCTTCCTCCACACCATCAACGCCTACGAGGACACAGGTCACATTGTCCTCGACATCGCTGCCTACAAGAACGCCAAGATGCTGCAGTGTATGTTCGTCGAGGCCCTCAAGGTGAGCTGACCGCCACCTTCACTTCAGTAATGAGAAACATGATGACCAGACCACACACTAGAAAGTGATGGGGACGACGACGTTTCGGTCCGTCCTGCACCATTCTGAAGTCGATTGAGAATGGTCCAGGACGGACCGAAACGTCGTCGTCCCTTAACTTTCTAGTGTGTGGTCTGGTCAACGTACTTCAGTCATGTTACTGTGACTTATCGCCTGCATGAGAAACATAATGTTATATGAGGGGGGAGGTTTATAACCCCGCACGCGTGTTATCCTTCAGTGTTACGCTGCAAAGTTATATATAACTGAATCATTTTCACTTTATATGGTACACACACGTGCACTTTGACACGTCTAGTAATTATTACCTTTTAGCAAATCCAAAATTATAAATCAATCTTTGAATGACCGGGACGTCGTCATTTGAACGTCCATCTGTCAGGGTTATTTATTAAAATATATTTGGATTCTATATTTTGTTGGTGTTTATAATGAAGTAGATATTTTCAGGAGTAAGAGTAGGAGGAGTAGATGGACTGGACGGTGAGATCATTCCACTTTAATTAATATAATTTGACGATTAAAACATAGAAATATGTCATGTTTTCTCAGCGAATAACCAATACGTGTGAACATAAGGGAGGGAAGGGCGATAACTCCAAAGACAGGCTTCCTTACTCTCCCCATGACTTACGTGATAATTAAATTACTTTGTAAACTCTAGCCTAAAGATTGTCAGGAATGGTGTGCATCATATTTGTTTTGTTTACGTAGCACACACACACACAAACACACACACACACACACACACACACACACACACACACACACACACACACACACACACTCACACACACACACACACACACACACACACACACACACACACACACACACACACACACACACTCACACACACACACACACACACACACACACACACACACACACACACACACACACACACACACACACACACACAGATATTATATATATATATATATATATATATATATATATATATATATATATATATATATATATATATATATATATATGTATATTAGACTGTACAAGTACTGTATAACGAAGAGATCCACCGCCGTCAGAACGCCGCCTACGACCCAACATACGCCCAGATGTTCCGCGGGCGGCCCAAAAGATGGGTGCTGCCCCTACACCCTGACGAAAGTGCCGGTCCTGACACTAACCTCATCACCCTCCCTGGCACGACTTGCCACGGGCGCTGGGTTAAGAAGAACTTAGTCTATATCAAGCCAGAGCTCCTAGTCGACATTGGATGTGAGGTGAGGTGTCTTCTCTCTTCTGTATAACGAGTTGGATCGATAACATGAGTCTACGGGCTCACCATAGCCCGTGCTACTGGAACTTATCGTTCTGAGTAGCGAATCTTAAACAACAACAACAACATGAGTCGAGAGACATCTCCCGTCACGTAGGGTGCAGTCACACCTCCACAAATCTCCAGTATCATCTATTGATACTGGTAATGGCTCAAAAGGGCCACCACTTACGGGGCTATTCATGCCCGTGCCACCTTTTGGGTGGTTTAATCTTCATCAATCAATCTGATAACATGAATGTATTCCAAGTGTTTTCATGACCAGCCTGAGGGTGTTAGGAAGAACGTGATTGTCTCGGTCTCTAGGAGGCTATTTGTTTATTGTTTTAGATTCAGCTACTCGGAATAAAAGTTCCAGGTAGCACGGGCTATGGTAAGCCCGTAGAGGACTTGGGAAGCTGTTAAAATTTTCATTTTAACATTGAAATAATCTTGTCTACATTTAGTATTCAGGATAATTATTCGGAAACTTTGCATCCATTGTAATGATTACCAACTTACTTTTCGTACTGTGAATATTTTAGCTTTAAAATTTACCAGTCACTAAAATTTTCTAATGTTCTGACGAGGCTTGTTTAAATGTGCCTAAGAGTCAGAGCTCTGTTATAATTGCTACCTTTGTCTTCTAGGTCCCAAGAATTCACTACGATAAATACAACGGGCGTCATTATCAGTACTTCTACGCCATCTGTAGTGACGTAGATCACCCCTGCCCCGGCACGGTAGGTCACGCAGGTCACGGAGGTCACAGCAGGGAACAATACTTGCTACATCAATCCTAACAGTTATTTGTCTCCAGGACGTGAAAAGCATAAAGTGTTGATTTAATATAGCAAGCCATAACAGGCGAAATGTCATATATTATGAAGTCTACTCTCATTTTAGTGTTTCTATTTATTTAAATATGTCTGGCGACAGCTGGTGAAGGCAGACGTGGTGAATAAGACTCACTTAGAGTGGAGCGAGGACAACGTCTACCCCTCTGAGCCCATCTTCGTCCCCTCGCCAGAAGCACAGGTAATCTCCATTGGAATGGGAATGAGGGGAAGATAGTTAACGGGACCGGGAATAGGTAGTTTTTACATGTATAATAATGAATATGCTCAAGAATTTTATTTAGGGTCTTATTAGCGTTATGTAATAGGGCAATAAACCTGCTAAAATTAATTAAGGCGAAGACAGCTTCTTACCTCATTATGCTAAAGCTTACAAAAAGAGAGTCGATAGCCTATCAAGGACCTAATTGGTCCCCCTCGGGTTGTGTCTGCCTCCGTCAGCGTGAGGACGATGGTGTGGTGCTGTCCGCGCTACTACGGGCCAGGGGTCTGGACCAGCAGGTGTGTGTGTTGGTGCTCGACGCCTCCACCTTCACAGAGTTGGGTCGAGTAGAGTTCACAGCCCCGGGGCCGGTGCCCAAGTGTCTCCACGGCTGGTGGGTCCAAGAGGGCGCCTTCACCCTCAGTTCTCACCATAACATCAAGCCCAAGAAGGTAACTAAGACGCCCATATACAAAGGTGCAGGTTAGGCTTTGCTTGAGCACACAGAAAATGAATACTGTAATAAATGAGTAACTTTTGTTCAGATTATTTATAATGTTTATGGAGTTCCACAGATAAGAGGAGCCAAGAATGGTGCATTGTATCATTACTTTTAAATATTAATGATAAATTAGACAAACAAGAAACATTGACTAGGCTTTTAATTCTTACCTTCAAAAGGTTATATGTATAATATAATATAATATCCGGGAAATGCCTGCTACGTACTCAGTTCCTGTCCGGAAGTGGAGGAGCTCCAAGAAATCCATATCCTTTAAACACTCATTGTATTAACCAATATATATATCTTGTAACCTTTAAATATCTAATACAGCACAATAAAACACAGAGGGAAAGGGGTGGTAGGAATAAAGAACATAGAAACTGCATTGGAGAGGACCTATAGATCCTCTCTAATGCGTTATGTGTGCTTTCCTCCGAGGCTCAGGGGTCCCCTTCTTCCAGCCATAGGTGGTACCTCCCTTCCAGCGGTGGTACTGGTACAATATATATATATATATATATATATATATATATATATATATATATATATATATATATATATATATATATATATATATATATATATATATATATATATATATATGCGAACAAGCCAGAATGTGTTCCTCACGTGTGCCCCTAAGAATGAGGTGATTTGGTAAAATGCTATGCCCAAGATAACTATCCGAGTGCCGGCGGTGGGGTGGTTCAAATAGCCTCGGCTATCACCTCATTATGTCCGGTCGTGATGGTCAAGTGGATTAAGGCGTCTTGTACATACCAGTTGCGTTGCTTCTGGGAGTATGGGTTCGAGTCACTTCTGGGGTGTGAGTTTTCAGTTATATATATATATATATATATATATATATATATATATATATATATATATATATATATTTATGCTTCATATTCTCTTCAGCCTTGGAATAATAACCATGATTTGAATTGAACACAACACAATCAGCAATGTCTTGGTGTAATTACATTTTATTAAATAAATGAATGTAAGTTAAAAGTAGTTAGGGATTGGCATTTCATTATATTAAGCCATATCATTTTCTCATATATTATTTAATGCATTAACGCTAATGTTTTCATCGTGAATTATGTATATGCTCGTACATGTGATCACCTGAATAAACCCTAAACATAATTTCTGTTTTAATTATGATCATCCATTTGTTTCCATGACTAGAGGATGTCATTAACATAATCTATACTTGTCAATGAATAATAATTACCCATTGGGATTAGTTTCCAAAATCTATCTTGTTAAAAATTAATGCTGTTTTCAGGCCAATGGCTTAGTGTCCGCAAATGTGTGTGGGTTAGGGCGCTACCGACGCCAGACTGATGACGGATATTTTCTGAAAAAAACGTGAATTGTGGTATCGGATAGTGGCCTTCCAGACTCTGGTCTGGAAGTCGGGTAGTGCTTCTGGTAGAGATAAAAAAATTTTTAGATTATCAGGGTCCAGATGGTAGTGCTTGAGTCTAAGGATTCCAGGACTTTAGTTCAATTCCATTCTACGGATTCAATATTTTATCGTCGATACATCAGGATCTTGTGATATATTGATTAACGAAAACGTCCTTGGCATATGTTTTCGCAGATGTTTGTCTTGACACTGTTCTAGAATTTCACCTGTTGACTAAACCACACACTAGAAAGTGAAGAGACGACGACGTTTCGGTCCGTCCTGGACCATTATCAAGTCGATTGTGTAGAATTGTAGAATTTCTCCTCTTCCGTCGCAATACTGATGGCTCTCAGGCTGATGGTCCTAAGATCTCAAGCTTCAGTCTTCACCGAGGGAAGAATATTAACTTTTAAACTGGTTTTAATCTTGTTTCCGCGTTACTTCTTCACAATCTTGTAAAAACTGAACAGTTTTACAGCATGTGTTATTATAGTGACCTCCCAACAGAGACGGTGAGTTCCCTTCACTATAATGCTCAATGTTAACGAAACATACGTGTTCCATTCGCTAAAGCGAGTCTCGCACATGTCTAAATATGGACACGCGCGCAGAAGGCAATATACTTTCTTGTTAGACAAGAAAGTATTTTCATTTTGTGGCACGCAAACTGTGAATATTGTTTTACAACAAATACATATCACTTCAAATTATTATTACTTAAGTCTGTGAATTCTGGTTTAGAAGTTATCATTTGGAAGCTGGTGTTCCCAGCTGTTGTAAATGGGTTTCTAATGCATTGAAGTTTTGAAACGCATTTGTCCTTAATTAAATTATTTCGTTATAAATATATTTCATTCCAATACAATATAAATTATTATTGTAAAGCGTTCAAATGTTCGAAAATTGATCTCTGTTAATTTACATTTTATTACTGTGAAGAAATATTTGATCGAATTTGTCTAAATATATTTTAGACCGTCCTGGGCTATTATCAAGTCGTGTGTCAGAAGAGGGGAAGGTGCAAGCACCTTTCTCTCTTCTATAATTACTTAACAGGACATTTCGGTCCAGGACGGACCGAAACGTCGTTGCTTCTCCATCTTCTGAGTTGTGGTTTGATCATCATAATATTGTCTACATGACACCTCTTACTTTAATGTTCTCCAAGGAATTAAGTAAACAATGAAGGCTATTTTATATTGCTCCTTATTGGTACAATAAAATTTATAAGCTGCTATTGACAGCGGTTGGTCTCATTGTGTCACCCGTGACCTCCGGTTGTACCTTACTGTCTAAATTTTCTCTAGAATTTTTTTTAGATTACATTATTTTTGTTCAATATTATTTCATTTATAAGGGGCTTGTATATATACGAAAAGAGATGATGTATTCACGCTGGTTTTCATTGTAATAAAACTTCCACCTCTATGTCAGTCCGTGATTGTATTTGTACAGGAACAGAAAGATGGCTCTGGGGGAGTGCCAGATACGGCAAGCTTCCATCAGCAAGCTTCGTCTATACATCCTCCTACACACACAACAGTTTAGCGTCAAGTGGCTGCTGGCTCTCAGCGCTGCAACTCATCCTCCGAATTGACAGTACGGTTTAATACTAAATGTAATACGTTCATTTCCTGACTGTTAGGAATAGTACATAATTACACTTGTGCTGTTACATTTACCTCCCCATGTTCGGAGGATGGGCTGCAGCACTCTATGCATGTGTGTGAATCGCCCCCTCTCCTTCCGTTATGGGCCACCGTAACGAATGTTGTTGTTATAGATTCAGCTACTCGGAACAAGTTCTAAGTAGCACGGACTATGGTGAGCCCGTAACTTACCTGGCACAGGAGCGGGGCAAGAAGCACGGGCTATGGTTAGCCCGGGCACCGTAACGGAGGAAGAGGGGGGGCACTTATTCATGCCCGTGCCACCTCTTGGGTGGCTTAATCTTTATCAATCAATCAATCTCCCTCCGCCCAGGCTATTGCTCATACCTTAACAACCCTCTAAATAGTACAGTATTTGAAATTCCTCATGAGTGTTTCATATCTTCATATTTACATGTAATACAGTAACTACTGAATGTAACTGACAAAGTTTACAAATTGTGCGTATTTAAGATGATTCTTCGTCTACATGTACTCCCCAGAACTCTTTAGCAGAGTAAAATTATAAGCAATGGTAGCCAAAACATGACACTGAAGTTTCACAAGTGGTGGACAGATAATGAAAATAATGTAAAGATGTAATGTTATGTTACCAGCAGTAATGACACTCCACCATGTGGTCGAACGTACAAAAATGGACCGTTGCAGCCATCAGTATGTACATGTTGTATTATTAATTCTTCGAAGAAACGAAAAACCAAAATGAAAGTTAAAAATTCATGGTCTAGTACAGGTCATATATGTATTGTATTAGGCATAAGATGGCGTCTGTTAGGTCTAGGACTACTGGGACAGGTTATACTATAGGTTCTTTAGTTACTTTTTCACGTGTTTAGAATCCCATTTGTGATATGTCCCAAATGGGACAGATATACTCTGAGTAAATTGGTCCTATAAGCACTATCATTACTGGAAGATGAGCAGTATCCAATTCCACGACTTGATAATGATCCAGGAAGGACCGGAACGTCGTCGTTTCTCCATTGTCTGATGTGCGGTTTGGTCATCAACATTAAAAGATGTGCAATTTTAATGCTAGAAGATTTCTGTGTACTTGACGTGCGTCTCACATCGAACCCCTTGTGTGTGCTGGCTGGCTGAGTGGTCTCTTCGCCTCTGGTAACGCAACTGGTCTTTATGCCACTTCCATAAAGCAAGAGTAATTGTTGCTTGGAGAACCCTAGAGAAGCTGTATCCCGTCCGGGTCTCCATAGCCATGAACCGGCTATGGACATGCAGACGGTCTGGTGCCAACACATTTACTGAAACATTCAGACACGCCACCAAACGCGTGCGATTAGCTACAGTTCGTTTGCCTCTTGCAGTCATCACCAGCACTCTGCTCTATAGTGGTGTACCATTTCCTCACCACCTTAATCTAGATACTAGACAACAGTATTTCTACATCCTTTGAACCACTAAAATCGCCAAAATCCTTTAGATACCATTCATGAAAATTGACGAAGAGTAGCTAGCAGCAGCAGAGACAGGAACATATACAAGAGTTAATAAGTCCCTACTAATGGGGGACTTCACTTGAGAACCATAGTGCATTGACTAAAGGTATTCTTTTCTAGTGCATAGTTACTTGTGGATGCATATAAAGCATGACCAATAATTTATATGTATAAAAAAGGGATGAAGGATGAGTATGAAACATGGGTCATATATCGCATCACCAAGTTTTGGGGCATCAATATTTTTGTTATTGGAAATCAACCATTTCCTTAACAATATACCATGAACATAATATTTACAATATAATGAAACTATCAGGCTATTAATAGAAGGTAATGTGAAGACAATGGGGTCAATGAAAACGGTGATTTCCTTCTTGAAAATGTAAAAATTTGAAAACTCTTGCTGAGAAAATGTCTGCATCAATTTTAGACATTATGACACGGACACTAAGATCTGTCTTTGCAAGCACAAGATTATCAAGTCATTTATTGACAAGGTTTCAAAGTCCTTTCAACTCCAATGAGTATTGGAGTGTCACAGGAGGTGAGTATATGAATCATTCACTCATGAGTACCTCCACTCTCGACCAGTCTGAATCTGCTACAACAGAACACCCCCCTATACAATCTTCTCAGTCTCTGGAACTGATTTATCGTTTTCTAAATCACCGTTTTCAACTTTAGTGTCCTTATCTTCCCCATCACCGACGCCAGTATGGTTATCGTGATCGCTGTCGCAGCATCCGGAACAACAGGACTCTGAGGATATGTTGGAGAGCGGTCGACCCTGGCTGGGTGACGCTGAAGAGGACCTGGGTAATGTGCTGTTGTCTCGCTTGCTGTCATTCCGGTTCAAGGAAGACAAGGAGCCTTCACTGGGATGAAGAAGGTGTAATACAGGCGAAGCTCTCTGGCGACGGTCCTCTGTGTCTGATCCTGTGGCGGAGGAGGTCGGTAAGATACGTGGAGGAGAGAGACATGGGTTAGTTGAAGTGGATTATCACAATGTTTAAAAGATAAATAGTTTTGACCTATTGCCTCAAGAGTTGTAGACGATGAAATTTTATTAAATTAGTTAAATTAGCAAATACTAGACTAGTATTTGCTAAATTTGTAAGCTCTCTGAATACGAAATTCTTCGTTCACCAGTAAATTTCTTTTTCCTTATTTTTGGAACTAATGCACCCGATTTATTTTAGTTAGGTTTGGTGATGTTCAGCAGTTTAGATTAAGGTGAGTTACGTTAATTAGGCAAATTTAATTGCGTTACTTAGGGTAGGTTCATTTGGCTACCGTAATTAAATAAGGTTAGGTTTATTTACGATAACTGGGTTAAATGAATTATTTCAAGTATTAGACAGGTGATGCTCACACATTTATTTTTACTTCGCGGAAGAAATCTTTATCTAAATACAACAGTAATGAACGAAGCATTTGACCCAAAAATGACCGGCCGGTTACTATATGATTATTATTTTTAGTTCCCTTGGATAATGAGGTATATTTTAACTAAAGGTTTTGTTGCAGTGCTCTAGGATGAGAGAGTATTCTAGACTTCATTTAAGGCACATGCCCACGTCTACTGATTTTTTTGTAAATCTTGGTAAAAATTTCCATTTCCAAATTAAGGATTTTAATTTTGATCATTGTTGAGTGCATGCGGGGAGTCACCTCACACTCACCTGTTATGGAAAAGTTCCTGAAGGCAGTGACGGGACTGAGCGGTGAACGCGGCTCCTGTCCGTATCCGGAGACGGAATTACTGAGGTTATCTCCGCTGTCACTGACGCCCGCGGGCGCTCGGTGGAGGTCCATGTCCGAGGCGTAGATGGAGTGATGCCTGTACGCGGAGCCAGAGTGTGGGGCCCTGATGCTCCTGACGCCCATCACCACGGAGGGGCGGCGGCGTGGGTTGCCCAGACTGCCGTGGGTGACGTCTGGGTCCTCCCGCCACACCTCTGGGGACTCTTTCCTGCCCTGGTCCAAGAGGCCGTGATCGCTCTGGCCGCGCTCCAGCGGGAACCGCTTAGGCTGGATTCCCAGTGCACTCAGCAGGTCCGGGTTATACCTGTGGGATTTTTGTATATAGTTTTTTCTAATCATAAATTATGCCAGGAAAGTTTAATTCGGCCTCATGGCCGTTACAACTAAAATTATAACGCCCAAGAGGCTCACATAATTTTTTTTTAGACCGTTTTCAATAAGATTTTCTGACATTGAATACAAATTTACATGTGTGTAAATCACGAAAAAATGAACACGTGATTAAAAATGTGACAGTGTCAGACTACGGAGGAAAATTGAAACAATTTGACTCCTTCTGAAGATGTATTAATATATGAGAGTACTTAAGGAAATTCCTGTTTCAATTTTCCTCCGTGGTCTGACACTGTCACAAATTTACATATATATAATCTTCAACTTTTAAGTTAATAATGAGTATTATTGAAAATTACTTATCAAAAGTTAATTGTATTATATATATATACACGACAACTTAGATTATAACATATTAGGAACGACTGACTTACAGAGGAAGGTGATGGACCTTAATGGGTTCAGGAGTCTGCTCCCGGGACACTACGCCCTTCTTGCGCTTGGAGCTACGCTTACGGTGAAGACCCGAGTACTGCGGCTCTTGCAGGAGCAAGTTTTTCCTCATCTGGTGTTGTTGTTGTCGCAAGAACTGTAGCTGTTGCTGCTGTTGCTGCAGGCTGGCTTGGGACGCTGCTGTAAAGGTCACGTTTCTGCGTAGTCTGTCTGGGACAGGAGCCAGACGTGCCACGGGCCGACGCACCGACATGCTGTCAGTTGAATTTTAGTACGAAATTAGTATTTTCTGTCTTCCGTACAATGAGTGTTTCTATACTTAACTCGTCAGGTTAATGAGGAAATAAAAATAGTACTTCATGCTACTCAAGTCAAACTAAAAAGGGGGACGCTACCTGTAAGATCTGTCCCTGAAGCGTTCGGTGGACTCGTCTGTCTCTCCCAAGTCGAAGTCCTCAGCGAGCTCAGGGTACGCGTCTGCCCTTCTCAGTCTTTCCAAACCCAGGTGCTCGAGATGGTTCGAGTCCTCGGGGCTGTAGGAGTGGCCTTGAGGACCCAAGTAATATTTTGGGTAAGAACGTTCTTCTGAGCGTCGACTGGGCTCCTGGGAGAGGTTCCGGGAATATTTACGAGAGTTCTTGCGCTGTCTGTCTCGTTCCTCTGCCACTGTATTTGCCAAGATCCTGGAAATATAATAAACTATTTAGATCATATGAATCTCTTTCATGACGGCTCTCTCTCTCTCTTTCTCTCTCTGTATCTCTTTCTCTCTCTCTCTCTCTCTCTCTCTCTCTCTCTCTCTCTCTCTCTCTCTCTCTCTCTCTCTCTCTCTCTCTCTCTCTCTCTCTCTCTCTCTCTCTCTTTCTCTCTCTGTATCTCTCTCTCTCTCTCTCTCTCTCTCTCTCTCTCTCTCTCTCTCTCTCTCTCTCTCTCTCTCTCTCTCTCTCTCTCTCCCTGTCTCTCTGTCTCTCTGTCTCTCTGTCTCTCTCTCTCTCTCTCTCTCTCTCTCTCTCTCTCTCTCTCTCTCTCTCTCTCTCTCTCTCTCTCTCTCTCTCTCTCTCTCTCTCTCTCTCTCTCTCTCTCTCTCTGTCTCTCTGTCTCTCTGTCTCTCTCTCTCTCTCTCTCTCTCTTTCTCTCTCTCTCTCTCTCTCTCTCTCTCTCTCTCTCTCTCTCTCTCTCTCTCTCTCTCTCTCTCTCTCTCTCTCTCTCTCTCTCTCTCTCTCTCTCTCTCTCTCTCTCTGTCTCTCTGTCTCTCTCTCTCTCTCTCTCTCTCTCTCTCTCTCTCTCTCTCTCTCTCTCTCTCTCTCTCTCTCTCTCTCTCTCTCTCTCTCTCTCTCTCTCTCTCTCTCAATGATGTACGCAGCAGACTCACATGATGGCCTCGGCGTGGTCAGGACCTGCAGGGTTGCTGACCCCCATCACGGCCGAGCCCTGCAGGTGGTGGCGCGGGGGAGGGTCGTACAGCTGGGTCTCGTCCTCCAGCTGCACGAAGCCTCTCCCGCCGTAGAAGGTGGAGCCCCCAATGTTCAGCAGGTCGTCAGAGAAGGCTTCCCGCAGGTGTCTGTTCTTGCAGCAGGCGACCACGCACACCAAGACAGAACCCAGCAGGAGCAGACCTGAAGGAGGATTAGAGCATAAGACATACATCAAAATGGGAGAAGTCTTGATCTGAGGACGCCTCGGCCAGCGGCTCTCCACAAATCAAGACAAACTTGTCTTGATCTGAAGACAATCCTTCTGTATGTCAATATACTTGTCAAACAATCCCGCCTATTTTTCAGCCTGGCGTTCGTTGAGAGTGACGAAGCCAAGCAGGCGCCTGTACCTTACCTCCGAGGCCCAGGAGTGATGGACCGACGACCAGCAAGACGGGGTCGTGCGGGTCGTTCTCGTAGGCGTAGGCAGTGACGAAGGTGCCCACTCCCACGAGAATGACAGCGACGATGAACACGCAGAGTACGTAGGGCGCCCCCACCACCGGCCGCACCTGCAGGATGAAGGAGGGGGATGATATTCAGGCCGCGACGAGGGAAGGTGGCGCACACAATGTCAGAGGAAACACTAGAATCACCCACTTCGAATATCATAGACGCGAAGTTTACAGATAAAAGGAAGAGTCTTTGGCGATCTGGTGGATTCAGAGCAATATACGCCACCTAGACCAACATTACCATGGAGCCCTGACCTCGTAAAATGTAAAATAAATGCTGCAAAATTTCATAGATTTGCCTCAAGGCTAGTACGAGAAATAGTGGAGGCCAGCCAGGTGCAGGAGCGGAGGCCAGCTGGGGCAGGAGGCAGTGGAGGCCGACCGGGTGTAACTGCATTCACAACTTCAGGAGTAACTATGACAACACAACAAAATCGGCTAGTTGCTGCACCAGAAGGCGGACAGTTAAAAGACTTAAAAAGATTTAAAAGACCAAGAATTATAGCTCATCCGGCAACACTCGTGGCGTATAATCGCTGGTGTAGTGGCTACGGTACTAGACAGCCGGTGGGATGATCCTGGTGGCCTAGGTTGCGAATCCATAAAGGGGTCATTAGAGCTTATTGTTTTAAAATTAGCTTGGGAACCATTCTAACTTTGCACACACACACACACACACACACACACACACACACACACACACACACACACACACACACACACACACACACACACACACACACACACACACACACACACACACACACACACACACACACACACACACACACACACACACACACATTGCTTTCATTGTTCCTCTCCATCATTCGAGGATTTTGTTGAACTCTACTTCCCGTAACAATTAATTTTGTCCCTTTTCTGTAACCAATCCTACGTAATAAAATGTAAAATTTAATAAATATTAAAAACCATCGGAGGTGGTAAGAGAAGACATTATGCAAGGTGAGCCCCGCTAGGCTCCCTTCACCCCCGGGTGCCTGTATATTTATAATTTACAACACAAAGCTCTGAACACAAGAATAAGCTTTTGTCTTATTAAAAGCTCAGCCACTTCCACACACTGACTTACCAGTCTCTGATATTATTTATTTTATTTTAATTTATATACAAAATAAAAAAACTGCTTACATTCTTGTACAGCCACTAGCACGCATAGCGCTTCGGGCAGGTCCTTAATCTTAATTTTCCCCGGATGTTGTTGTTGTTGTTTAAGATTCACTACATGGAACAAAAAGTTCCATGCAGCACGGGCTATGGTGAGCCCGTGTTTTTTTTTTCTCCCCTGGAATATGACCCGCCAAATCGTTTAACACCCAGGTACCCATTCACTGCTGGGTGAACGGAGGCGTACGGCTAAGGATTGGCGCCTACTCAATCCTCCCCGACTAGGATACGAACCCAAACCAAATCGCTTGCGAATCGCAGGGCGAGTATCTTACCACTGCGCCACGGGGACATAATATTATTCTTATTTCTCATCAAGTTGCTCCTGCAACCCGCCTCGACTGGACGTCTACCAGGGTCATGGAGTGATAATGATATTTTCAAAGATTCTTACTGATATACATTGAGGAAATATAATAAAGAACATGTGTATGACTCTCCCCTCAAGTGAGGACAAATGTACACCTGTTCCAATTGTACACCAACACCAGGAGCACACCGATTGATGATTGATGAAGATTAAGCCACCCAAAAGGTGGCACGGGCATGAATAGCCCGTAAGTGGAGGCCTTTCTGAGCCATTACCAGTACCAATAGATGATACTGGAGATCTGTGAAGGTGCGACTGCACCCTGCGTGACGGGAGATGTCTCCCGTGAGGAGCACACCGGCACAAAATGAGCGCCAGCACCAGTCCAACACCTGTACCAATTTAACATTAGGATAGACATGTGTACCGGTGGCAGATGTACACCAGTTCCAGCTTCCATTACACATGTATATACCAGCGCCAGTTGTACGTAAGTATGAATCCGTACACCAGCACCAGCTTCATACCAACACAATAAACATATACTATTCAGAGTAGGGACTGCACACTCCCGGGGTTGATAAGGAATTAGACGAAGCCTTGCCTTAAGAGGAAATGTCATGGCGTTAGCAGAAACGTTTGGTTGTGGAAACCCAACAGTCACTGACTTGGGTTGCTGGTAAAGTTTACCTCATTCATGTGGTATATACTCTGAAACGTGTATTCTTCCGTCTGTATCAACTAAGAGTATACTTTAATCTATAACTCTGGTATTTATGTATAGCTCAGTGTTATAAGGAAGTCAGAATGCCTGCTTGAAGATCCTATAACAGTCGATAGACTTTGCACTTAGATTCGTTTGGTATCGGACTTAAGGACTATCAACCTTTTGAAGGGTTATTAAGGGCCAACCAGCAAGTAAATTTTAGTCCAGAACATAGTTCAGGACTCAAAGGAAACTCTCAGTGTACGTTCACCGAGAAGCTGAGTACATCTCGATCTATATCTCCCTTACGTGTACTAACTAAAAAGCTTCGAAATAGGAGGGTAGACATGGCCCAAGTTACTCTATCCTTTTGAGATGTATTTTCTTATCTGAATAAACTTACTTAAATTTGATTAAAAGAGACGAATAAGTTACGTTTGGTGAGGTTAGGGTACACCATCCTACTAAGGAGGGAGGGAGGGGGGGGGGAGCAGCAAGGGAAATCCTGTGTAGGCATCATGTATATCTTTTCGGAAAGGCGGGAGAACCTAATGACACTCGGCTCTGTACACCTTATAGCCGAGTGTAATTGTAACTACACAGATATTTGTATTTGTATTTACATAGATGTGTTTGTGGGGGGCACGAGTCTTAGCTCTTGAGGCGAGTCTCAAGAGTTATTTTGGTTTGTGCAATGATGGCCGACCCCTCTCCCCTCCCTCGTCCCCTCTCTCTCTCTCTCTCTCTCTCTCTCTCTCTCTCTCTCTCTCTCTCTCTCTCTCTCTCTCTCTCTCTCTCTCTCTCTCTCTCTCTCTCTCTCTCTCTCTCTCTCTCTCTCTCTCTCTCTCTCTCTCTCTCTCTCTCTCTCTCTCTCTCTCTCTCTCTCTCTCTCTCTCTCTCTCTCTCTCTCTCTCTCTCTCTCTCTCTCTCTCTCTCTCTCTCTCTCTCTCTCTCTCTCTCTCTCTCTCTCTCTCTCTCTCTCTCTCTCTCTCTCTCTCTCTCTCTCTCTCTCTCTCTCTCTCTCTCTCTCTCTCTCTCTCTCTCTCTCTCTCTCTCTCTCTCTCTCTCTCTCTCTCTCTCTCTCTCTCTCTCTCTCTCTCTCTCTCTCTCTCTCTCTCTCTCTCTCTCTCTCTCTCTCTCTCTCTCTCTCTCTCTCTCTCTCTCTCTCTCTCTCCTCTCTCTCTCTCTCTCTCTCTCTCTCTCTCTCTCTCTCTCTCTCTCTCTCTCTCTCTCTCTCTCTCTCTCTCTCTCTCTCTCTCTCTCTCTCTCTCTCTCTCTCTCTCTCTCTCTCTCTCTCTCTCTCTCTCTCTCTCTCTCTCTCTCTCTCTCTCTCTCTCTCTCTCTCTCTCTCTCTCTCTCTCTCTCTCTCTCTCTCTCTCTCTCTCTCTCTCTCTCTCTCTCTCTCTCTCTCTCTCTCTCTCTCTCTCTCTCTCTCTCTCTCTCTCTCTCTCTCTCTCTCTCTCTCTCTCTCTCTCTCTCTCTCTCTCTGAGCTGTGAAACACAGTTCGCCTCCGCTTCTAATTCCTTCCACTAACTATTAGCACACTCGAAAAATTTTTCCCTTTATCCCTCTGACTCATCTGGAGTGTTGTGTGTTTGCGTGACTCATTGCGTGTAATATAACAGTATCTGTATGACGAGCTCACTCGTGTAACACAAATTATTTGAGATTTATAATGCAAATAATATATTTTACATTTTTGTTTAGGTAAAAAGGAACATTTAATTCTACGCATTAATAGTAGACAATTTAATCTAAAGTATTGTCGTGATAACTTTTGTAGCTGCTTTTCTTACGAGTCCATCCCTGTCCTGTGTGGCAGGATTGAAAGTTGCACTTACTAAATCGTGAATATGTAATATGTGATGTAATATATTGTGAACTGTTACAGTATCGACATCGTCGCTGGAGGGCAGAGTGGCGATTTCTGCGCCATCTATGGACCTGCACTGCAACTCCCCGGTATTGGGTGCAACGCGAGCAGCGCCATCTGTTGGTGGTGGCGTGACATCGGTGACCCCCCCCCCCCACCCTGGTGTCCTGCCTCAGTTAGAAGGTGAGGTCGATGAGGATGACCTCTGGTGGGAGGCGTAACGAGATCAACGCCATCTAGGTTGCAACTACAATTACAATATCAGTTCCCTGATGGATGGGTGTTAATCCTAGGGTCACCCAGTATACTGTTCGTCTAGCTAATGACGTTTTATGTTCGCAGAGGTGATGTATGAAGGCGATTGCGCTAAGGAAGATTGTTCACCTGGGACAGTCAAGAACTCTTGACTTGGTCCTGTGAGAGGACAAAGTGGTCGTTGTCGATTATAGCAGTGTTGTATGGACCGACGTACCCGGGATTGGCCAGGAAGAGTTATGAGACGATAGTGGTGTGTCTGTGAGGTCAAGTGAGCGAGAAGTGCTGCTAGTGAGCGACTAGAAACTTCTGCCAGAGTGCTAGCTACCCCTGTATGTGATTATATGAGGGCCCCTGTCAGCGTGTTGCTGAAACCCTCTGCCAGTGGGTGTCTGGAGAGCGGAAATGGGGTATTAGCACATCGTGACGATACAGTGTGTATGGACTGGCCCATGTTGAGGAAGGTGAACTCGCCGGCGATTGCCATTAATGTGGACGACGGGTACCTGGAAAGTGGATTCACCGGGATTTGATGAACACTGCCGATGTATCGTCTTGAGTGAAAGAGACACTTTGTAAATATGTGTAGTAATACTTGCATATAATTTAGTGGTGAAGGTGTAATTGTGTATAGTTTATCCCCCCTTTTATTCTTTGCACTACTACCTGCCCCAGCCAGTTCTTGCTTACCACCGACTTGGGGTTGGATTAAGACGAAGAGGTTATAAGATAGGTTAACAGCAAGAACCCGGTTACTGGACCAAAGTGGCCGTAACATGACTTTACGAAATATGTTTAAATCTATAATTTACACTATTTTCTTATGTACGAGGCTGTCTTGTGTAGCAGTGAATACGAGCAACATCCTTACTGCAATAAGACCTAGAATAATTATTCCGATTAGGCAAAATGTTCATCTTGTCAATAAAAATGGTAATAATAATAATGTGGCGATATTTTTTTTAATATCGGGTTAATATTGAAGTGTGAAAGACAATGAAAAATTATGACATTTGAACGCCACACTTAAATTTCAACCTTACAGCTTCTAGAGTGTGTAAAATAATATTTATGTGCATTATCATTTATAAGTGTGTCAGAGAAGCCTTGCGGACTGAAATATGATATATTGTCCAAACAAATGAAATAGTTAAACAATAATTTTAATCATTAGCCAAAATGAGATCTTTATTTTTTATTCCTAAGGGTCATATTATTCTAGTTATATATATTCTTATATGTAACACAATACTGAGTAAATATGCATGGAAAATTGGATGATGATGTAAACTCAAAATTGAAGAAAGCATATTAAACACTTGCATACCATTCGTAGAATTACGGAAAAGAATATATTAACTGTTAATGTAATAATGGTCATGAATATAAAGCTTAGAAAAGACACAACATTTTGCTCTGAAACCGGTGGTCCATAATGTCAGAGGAAGTCAGTGCTGGAAAGTCATCATCTTCCTTTGATATTATGAACCACTTTTATTTATTTACAAAATGAACATATGTTTGAGCCAAATAATATTTTCTTTACGTTCTTCATTCATTGTCAGAACCTCTATAACAGTTAATATATTAATGATTCATAGAACTTTGCTACGTAAATATAAATGGCTTTTTTTAATGGGTTTGGGTACATATGCAGGTGGCATTTGGTACAGTCTTGCCTATGCAAGTCGTATGCTAAAGTACGAACACATAGATACACATACAGCTCTCTTATATAATGTGTTTTATTTGATAGGTAGAAAAGTATTGCCTCTCAGAGTAGAATAAATTATTTAACCAGTGTGAATTAAATAATCGTTTAACTACTTAATTTATTAGATAATCTATCACATTTATGTCTGAGGCTTCTAAAAGCGACCAACAGTGTTTACAAATATCTTTTTTTACACACCAAGTCGTATCCTGGAAATCCTTATGGCGTCGAAATGACGTCAACCACTAGAACGCGCTGCGGGCTAGACTTTTTTGCAGTAACCTTGAAGAAACTAGAATGGAGAGACCATTCGATCCCCGACGGTCCAAGTTGTTGGGCACCATTCCTTCTTTCCGTCTTGTCCCAGATCCATAGTCCTCAAATTCCTGCTCTCTTTTCCTTGTATCCCAGAAACGTGTCCTGATTCCCCTTCTAAGTGGTATATAGCCAGTACTTTCCCAGCGCTCTTTCCTCGTATGTATATTGCATTACATAAAACGGAATATGATTGGCATTGGGGTAACTACGTTTCTCTGTACATTAATTACTAGGTCGCATTACAGCTGATTTGTAACGTAATAGCACTGTCACGTCAGGGCTAATTTATACAGAAATTATGAAGTGAAACTGACTGATAGATCGCAAGATCACACTGCCACTGATGCGTTCCTAATCTCCAGCTGTTAACAGGACACCCTTGGCTGCGTTCTTAATTCTTGACGACCGAAGAAGTCTAATTTATACTTGCCACTGCCACTTTTTCTTAGAGCGAAGAGGTTGTAGGGTTGGGAGGAGGTTGTAGGATTGGGAGGAGGTTGTAGGGTGGGAGGAGGTTGTAGGGTTGGGAGAAGGTTGTAGGGTTGGGAAGAGGTTGTAGGGTTGGGAGGAGGTTGTAGGGTTGGGAGGAGGTTGTAGGGTTGGGAGGAGGTTGTAGGGTTGGGAGGAGGTTGTAGGGTTGGGAGGAGGTTGTAGGGTTGGGAGGAGGTTGTAGGGGTGGGAGGAGGTTGTAGAGTTGGGAGGAGGGTGTAGGGTTGGGAGGAGGTTGTAGGGTTAGGAGGAGGTTGTAGGGTTGGGAGGAGGTTGTAGGGTTGGGAGGAGGTTGTAGGGTTGGGAGGAGGTTGTAGGGGTGGGAGGAGGATGTAGAGTTGGGAGGAGGTTGTAGGGTTGGGAGGAGGTTGTAGAGTTGGGAGGAGGTTGTAGGGTTGGGAGGAGGTTGTAGGGTGCAAAATGTTGTAGGGTTGGGAGGAGGTTGTAGGGTGCAAGAGGTTGTAGGGTACGAGCAGGTTGTATT
The DNA here is from genome assembly GCF_040958095.1 of Procambarus clarkii. Classification (NCBI taxonomy): domain Eukaryota; kingdom Metazoa; phylum Arthropoda; class Malacostraca; order Decapoda; family Cambaridae; genus Procambarus; species Procambarus clarkii. The sequence continues at coordinate 12,708,424 of NC_091178.1, forward strand.
GCTCGCCTGGGACCCCTACTCCTCCCCACCTCCACCCCTGCCACTTCTCTATGCATATTGCACGAGGAGAAATCAGGTGATCAAAGGACTCGTATGCACAGGGTATAGAAGGAAAAGGGATGGGGATAATGTGGGAAAAGAGATGGGGGAAGGGGGGAGGAAAAGAAAGAAAATTGAAGAGGAAAAAATAAGGAAAAAGTATAGGGAAAAATAATATAAATATGTGGACAAGAAAAAGGAAAAGGAATGTGAAATTCAAGAAAATATGAGAAAATGATAGAAATATGTGAAAGATTATGGGACAAAAGTTGTATAAACAAAATATGCAAGACAAGCAAACATTCAATATCCATAATGTGTGCATATTGAATTATTTTGTTTCAAATATATTTTTGAGTTAATTTGAAATGATATATAAAGGAGAGCATGATTCTAGAGTGATTGTGTTGCTTCCTTTAACAGCAGACCCGGCAGTGTTGCCTGACTTGCCATACACGTTGGAGAATATTATTCGAAACTGCCGGCTTTCTTCTAACCTAGTTTCTGATATTCCCTCCTAACCTATTCTGAGACGTGCGAACAAGTCACCTAACCTATCGACGCTAATGTATAGAAAACGTAAACATTTATGGACTGATGTGTTTTCCTGGTAGCTTGTAGCGTGGGTTACCATAACTTGAAAAAATACGAGGTATTATTTATTTGTGAAGATGTTTTTTTTAATACAGGGGCTGAAAATTGGCACCTATATCTTGCTTGAGCGGAATGACAATATGTCAGCACCCTTCCCCTTTAATTCTCATCCTCTGTCTCTGTCTCTCTGTCTCTCTCTCTCTCTCTCTCTCTCTCTCTCTCTCTCTCTCTCTCTCTCTCTCTCTCTCTCTCTCTCTCTCTCTCTCTCTCTCTCTCTCTCTCTCTCTTGTACCGTGTATTTACACAACACATATTTGCCAGATAAAAACCATTATTCAACATTTCTTTCTGGCGTGTACTGCGTCGCTCAGTTGCTAATTATCCAGGATGACGGCTGATAATTCGGATATGTCCGAATTATCTTCCCGGATATGTCCTCTTATCTGAACATAGTCCGGAGTAAAGTTCGGCTTAACAGCGTCAAATATAAATAGGATGCAAGGGTTGGAAGTCGCCATCCGGAGAGTGTATGATGAATGATAGCCATGTGTGACTCAGTAGTGTATGATGAATGATAGCCATGTGTGACTCAGTAGTGTATGATGAATGATAGCCATGTGTGACTCAGTAGTGTATGATGAATGACAGCCATGTGTGACTCAATAGTGTATGATGAATGACAGCCATGTGTGACTCACTAGTGTATGATGAATGCCAGCCATGTGTGACTCACTAGTGTATGATGAATGACAGCCATGTGTGACTCAGTAGTGTATGATGAATGACAGCCATGTGTGACTCACTAGTGTATGATGAATGACAGCCATGTGTGACTCAGTAGTGTATGATGAATGACAGCCATGTGTGACTCACTAGTGTATGGATGATTTTATCGCCTTTCCACTGCCTCATCTTTTCGAAAGGTGTTTGACGGAATTACATAACTACGGAGAGAGAGAGGGGTGCCCAACCGGCTCGACTACGTGGCGTGGTCGACGACAACTACATACACCGTCGCCCGAGGAGCTCACAGACACGGAGACACGGGACACCAAGATGCTTGGTGCCATACTGGAGCCTGAGAAATATATTCAACACCATATGACTGCAGGTTAACGGGCGTCGGCCAATTCTTGCGTGACACTCTAGGCATGAATGTCACCGAAGTTACTGTCAAGTGAATACGATCAGAATCGAGCCTACCTGGTGAGGAGTGTCCAGCTGTCGCCGATACCCCGAGCTGTCAAGTGTTGACATCATCTTGATACTCTTCCTTGGGTCTGAAAGCGAGGAATACAAAAACATATGAATAAATAGGAAACTGCAGATCGATTGACCCACACGAGGCAGCTACTATCTAAGCTGCTTTTAGATTTAGGTAAGCTAAATCTATGGATTTAGAATTATCTAAATCCTTGGTTCGCAAGCTCTTCACGGTCATTACCTCTTCTTCATAGAGGGGTCTTTATTAATGCCCCCCTACTTTCAGTATTAATTTTTCTTTTAGCAACCTACGAGCTCACCCCACTAGCTGGTTATTTCCCCCCCCCCCCTTCTGGTGTCATCACCTGTATACTGCCTCGACATATGACCCCCTACATATTGCAAAAAGCCCCCCCTCCCCTAGGAGGGCACTGGCCCCCAGTTTGGGAACCAGTGATCTACATAAATTAAATATATATATATATATATATATATATATATATATATATATATATATATATATATATATATATATATATAGATAGATATATATAGATATATATATATAATATAAATTGTCAAACACCATATCGTAGACAATATTTCATTCTCTTTGGACCCTCGGAACCTTGAACCGCAGACCACACAATCACCAGCCTACAGTTGAGATGGTTTACCTCCTTACGTCCCGGATTCAAGCATGGGTTCCTCCTTATCTTACTGTTTTCCCTTTTGGAACGGGACAAGCTTGTTTGCTGCTTCTTGACACTTCTGGGTGGTATAAGACGTCATGTCTTGTGCTACTTTCTCTCTGAGTTCGGTTACTTATGGGTATTTACGTCAGGAATTGTCTTATCCCTTCATAATTACTCTTTCAGTATGTCATCCTTTTGTTTTCTGGACCCCCTTCCTTGAGTAATTTATCCCTACTTCCAGCAGATATTCAAACGTCAATACACTGTGATCACTCATTCTCATGGGGGATTCTAAATTGATTTCCCTTATGTCTGACTCATTCAGAGTGAATATAAGGTCAAGTCTAACTAGGTTATTATTACCTTTCATTCTTGTGAATCCTCTAACATGTTGGTTTAAAATGAGTCCTTTCTTATCAACAGGGGCCACTCCTCCTCATCTCCTTCCTTCCCTCTCTTTATTACACTGCACTCCTGGGAAAACGCTGCATTTGCTTTAACACCTGACAATTTCGTTTCAGTGAGTGCAATTACGTCTGGGTTGTATTTTTCTGTTTTTTTTCAAATTTCCTTTATTTGTAAACCCATTTATGTTTATATATGACTTTGAAGCCAACTTTCTTCTGTCCAGTTACTTGTCCCTTGGTGTTAATTTCTCTGGAGTGTGTGTGTGTCTAACTTACGCCTGAAACAATCCACTCATCCCACATATATTATGTTATCCAGTAATTTGTCCTATAAATGAACTACTCTGTCTCCAAACCAGTATTTACCCAGGTCTTTCCTGAATCTAAACATATTCAATTTATATTCCATTGTTTCGTGTACTATTTTGTGTTGATTTATTTCAAACTGTTGTGATCTTCAGTCTGTAGACTAGGAAAGCTAAGACTCTAGTTCAACTCGTTGTTGAGATAAGTAACATAATATCTACAAGGAGTGAACACCTTCATGCAGATTCTCTCAAGGACTAACGAGTAATTATGACATTAGACACGTTAGCATTCAATCGTTAATGGCAGCAAAGATGAAAGTTCAATTTGAAGAACTTTGAAAGATATTCCATCTCGATCAGGCCGTCTCCCTCGAAACACCCAAGAATACCGTCTCAATCTTTACCTTCAGCGTGGACCTAATTCCTGGTGGCACTGACACCGAGCCAAGATAGAGCCAGTACGCCCTCTCCTTCAGGCACTCCAGATGGTAACTGTCGAGGACCTGGGAGCAACTCCATTGGGCCGGGGCGAGCCACAGGAAGCCGACATCCTCTGCTGGTCCTGACTCACAGAAAATGCCAGTACTCGTCATCAAGGTGGCTGTAGAGTGCTGAGGTAGCATACTCAGGCGGTCTTAAGGACCCGGGTTTGATTCCCGGTTGAGGTAGAAACAAATGGGAAAGGTTTCTTTCATATGATGCTCTGTTCATCTAGCAGTTAATAAGTTCCCTTGGACAGCTGATACGGTCTGCTTCCTGGGGATGTGTGTGTGTGTGTGTGTGTGTGTGTGTGTGTGTGTGTGTGTTTGTGTACTCACCTAGTTGTACTTGCGGGGGTTGAGCTTTGGTTGTTTGGTCCCGCCTCTCAACCGTCAATCTACTGGTGTACAGGTTCCATAGCTTCTCGAGCTCTATCATATCTACATTTGAAACTGTGTATGGAGTCAGCCTCCACCACATCACTTCCTAGTGCATTCCATTTACTAACTACTTTGACACTAAAAAAGTTCTTTCTAATGTCTCTGTGGCTCATTTAGATACTGAGCCTCCACCTGTGTCCCCTTGTGCATGTACTGCCCGAGTTAAATAATCCATTCTTGTCTACCCTGTCAATTCCCCTGAAAATTTTGTATGTGGTGATCATATCTCCCCGAACCCTTCTGTCTTCCAGCGACGTGAGGTGCACGCAGCCTTTCCTCGTAACTCATGTCTTTTAGTTCTGGGACTAGCCTAGTGGCATACCTATGAACTTTTCCAGCAAATTTTTATATTTTTATATGTATATTTCAAGTTGTAGCTGGGCGGATAAAGTCTTGTGGCGGGGCAGATGTGGCTGGAGACACACACACACACACACACACACACACACACACACACACACACCCTTGACCCTGACTCCTGACAAGACCTCTACTGATGATACATATTTTAGGTAAATACTGGATTGAAAACAGAGTTTTTTATTTATGATTCGCTGGATTGTTTCAAGTGTAGGTTAGACCTATATGTAAATGAATCTGCGTGGATATAAATACGAGCTGCCTAATATGGGCTAACAGGTCTTCTGCCGTTGTCTTTGTTCGTGTGTTCTTAACAGAATGGTATCGTCATCTTGGTAGATACTAAGTTCACACGAAGATTCCACGTCGAGTCTTGAGTACAGGTCGCTATAGTAGGGTTCATTTGCTTGGCCACGACCATGGCTTTTAACTATTTTTATGAGACGTTGAAGTTTGGTTCAGAGCTCATGACTATTTGGTCAAGTTGTAGACTCCTCCGCTAATACACAGTTCCACCGAGTAGTGGAAATTCGACTTGCATGCGACTGGTACGCTCGCTAGTTTATTGTGCACCCCATACTCATCCTGTGAGCTGTAGCGCAAAAAGGATTACAGAGGGCACAAATGTTCCTTATCAGACCTCAACTGAGATTATTACATAAACAATTTTATCTATCCTTCACACCTTATAATTATAATGTTAGTTACAGAGAATGTTCTTTTTCAATATTTACAGTTAATCATTATATATTAATGATTAACTAATACATAATTTTATCGCTAATACATAATTGTTTGAGATACGAAGATATTACAGAGTCATAGGGGAGCTGCTGTTTATTATTATTAGTCTTCACAATACACTACTTGTTTCTTAATCTCATATGTCGTTTATCTACTGGAAATTAAATATGGATACAGTGCAAGGATTTCAGGTATATTATCCATAATCCTGTTAACACATATCCAAGAGTCTTGCAAATTGTTTGGCCAATTGCATAAATTTAATTTCAACTGGTCAAGAGTTATTATTGTAAGCGGCAGCAGCAGTTATGTTTTAATACTTAGAATATTAATAGTCGAATTATTAGTATTTAAAAATAATAATGGTATTGTAGCAGTAGTATTAGCAGTAATGTAATAATAGTGCTAGTAATAGTAGTATGCTAATAGTAGCATTAGTCCCAGTACCAGTTGAAGTATACTAGTACTGAGGTAGTAGTGTCTGAGCCTACGACGGACACAAAAACATTAATGAACAAACTACCATTGAACAAATGCAGTTTCGCCATTTTTAAATATAATTACCGGATGGAATCCCCAGTTATTAAATTCCACAATTTAAACTCGGTCATTTATATGCTCTAGCATATGCTCATTTTACTGTGATTTTAATGTTCTCATTCCAACTTTGTCATTTCAGATATTTGTGGTTAAAACTGCTAATTCAACTTTATGATTTAACCTCAGTGATCACCCTAACCTAACCTTGTCAGACTTAACCTCCCCAAGCGTAGCCTAATGTTGCCAGATCTAACCTAATGAAACTTTGCCTAACCTAACCTTCCCTAGTCTAACCTTGCCAAACTTAACCCATCCAAATATTAATGACCAAACTACATCAACTGACTGATGACTACTACATCAGAACATGGAGAAGCGATAACGTTTCGGTCCGATCTGGACTATTATCAGGTAGTGTGCCCTTATAATGATAGTTGGATGGTCGTGTGACCATCCGATTATTACCTAACCAAAACTAACATAACCTAAGTCAATCTAACCTGACCTAACCAAACCCTAAAATATTATTCTTTGAAAACTTAACTTCAAAACACAAATTTTCCCCCTGTTAAATTTTATATTTTAAATATATATCCAATATTTTAAGTGATCCATAGCAAACCTCAAAATTAAACTACCTAATCTTGGCTGCAGAAAACTCTTAAAAGTTAAACTCTGGCTGAAATTCCCGGTGCTCTGAATTCCTCAATTTAAACTTTTCAAGTTAAAACTCCAGCATTACTGCATATTTATTTATTTATTTATTTAGTCTGTGGAGGAATTTAGCTCTTTTTGGTGCTAATGATTATGTCCTGCAGATATATATGTGTCATATGGATGAATGTGTTATATATAATTATACTGCTATATAATATATATAGCATTATATAGTTATATAATAATTATAATTATTGTGTTTGTGGTTATAGTATAATTATAATAAATTGTGTTTTGTGTTATATATAATTATACTGCTATATAATATATATAGCATTATATAGTTATATAATAATTATAATTATTGTGTTTGTGGTTATAGTATAATTATAATAAATTGTGTTTTGTGATGACATTATGTCAACTAACACAACTCTCGTACCACCTATTAGACTATAGGACTAAATATATATTGGACTAAAGAAGTTCCTATAAATATAGGAACTTCTTTTCAACAGCTCACAAAACGGAGGAAAGTGTCCCGGAAGATATTATTAATAGGAACATTATCCCCACAGACACAAATCAGAAGATACAATTAACAATTTACAACAAAAACAAGAAAACGGCCATTCTGCTCATGAAGAACTCTCCAGACACCAAACAGAACGCCTTGAAAGAAACCAACGTCGTCTATGCCTTCTAATGCCCACTTTGGGACTGTCAGCCCCAAAGAAGTCAGTACATAGGCAAGACAACAACGCCAGCATCGCACAAAAATATTGCGAATATTAGAGTTTGCCTTAAAAGCTGTATAGAAAACTAAGACCTTACCCAACCTTGGGAGTATAGGAGGACAAGCATGTAAATAGCATTTATTGCTTCTTAATTACAATAAGTACTTAATATATAGCTATATTGATATTACAATTTTATAAAACTAATAAAACAAAATTAAAATTTTTCAATATATTATAAACTAACTCAAGATATTTTAAAATTTTTGTATAAAATCTCATTTCTTTAGTAAAATTAAAAAATAAATTCTTTATATTTAAAATTTGTGAATATAAAAATACACCTACACCAACCACCAAAAATTTTTGTGTGAATTAATAGAAAAGGAGGAGAAGATATTGAAGAGGTAAATGTAACAGCACAGTTAAGTGTATTTACGCCTATGAAGGCGGTCAGGAATGTACTTATTACATATAGTATTAAAACGTACTGTCGATTCGGAGGAAGGGTTGACTACTGACCATCTCCCGAAGATGTAACCCCACGACAGTTGGCTAACTCCAAGGTACCTGTTTACTGCTAGGTGAATAGAGGCGTTAGGTAATAAGAAAAGAAACGTGTCCAACCATTTTTGTCCCGGCCTGGGATTCGAACCCGGGACTCCGGATTGTCGTCAAGAAGGAACGAGTGTGCTGTATGTGTATTATGTGGTGTTAGTTGTGTATTTTTGTCCGTGGTAATGAATGTTGTGTGTTTTTTGTGGTGTTATTACCATGTGGTGGTTATGTTGTGTTATTATCATGTGGTGTTATTACCATGTGGTTGTTGTGTTATTGCCATGTGGTTGTTATGTGGTGTTGTGTCTTGGGTTATTTATAAAATCAGGCATTATTTCATGGACATTTTTGGTGTTTTGAAACAGTAATTGAAAATGGCGTTAAATCTTAAATGGAAACCCTGTATAATAAAAACCCTCTTGTTAATTAAATGGCCTGTGTAGTTTCAACACGCAAGATAATATACGTTGAGATCTGTTAAATTAAAATACTTAATTCAGTTTGCTGATTTCTGTTTTGCCTTTTGTTATACCTTAACGGATAAAGTTCGTTTTCTATGACATGTTTACTGGGAGGGGCAGTATATGCGCGAGAGAATTAAGTACGGAGAAATTCATCTTAGTATTGAAATGTTTTACGCTATACAAAAACGCCTTGAAGTGTTGTGCATATAGATATATTTAGCGTATATTTACTAGGCAACGTTAGTTTGATTATATTTAGAATCCATGTAGATAAAAAACAAAGCACGAGTTTGTCTCCGTATCCAGTTGGATTTGCCCCGGGGAGAAGAAGCAGCTGTTGTTGTGAGCCAGTGTGAGCATGGCGCTGGGGTTGTGAGGTGCTTCTGTGACAAAATATCGTTCTCGTTGCATTTCCACCTTCTCCTTGGGTTAGATTTTCACTTGCCAATCGCAAGGCTATGTTAATTAACCAGTGCATCGAAATAATTCCTGTGTAAAAGTGTAGAGTGACGGAAGTTTATACATTTGAAGCCACTATTATTTTACGATAACTTTAAGGGTGAGATCTTGCATGAATCAACGATGACAATACTAACTCATTGGTATTACAGAAAGATCTTTCTTACAAGGCACTTCAGATGTGCTACTGTCCGTAAGTCTGATTTCTGACAATGGAGTACCGAGGGTAAATAAGGATATTTCAGCGTTTTTACATAAAGGCTGAAAGCCCAGGCGAGTCTTGACAACCCTTTGTTGGTCGCCCCCGGCTCCTCAGTCATGGCCGAGAAGCAGACGATCTTAGGGCTGGGCATCAAGCCTGTGCCCATGAAGCTCTTCGCCACCTGGGAAGTGGACAGGACACCGCCCAACTGCATACCAAGGTAAGTGAAGCCTGTTGGGCCCGTCCCGGGATGCCGTCCCACCCACCCCCGTCCCAGACAGACTATAGACGACACAACCCTCGCATCCCACACCCGTCCCATCATCCCTCCCCCCCCCCCCTTCTCGTCCCACCTGTCTCCTCAGTAAACTTTACTACCTTTATATTCTCTCGTTTAATTAGTCTATGTCGATTTTATATTTTCATTTGGATTCAGGAGTAAGGGGTCTTGGTTTGAGATAGATTATGAACCTGGGCCCAAGAGTGTAATGTTATTGTTTTGAAATGGATGTGTGTATCTGGGAGTCTGGTTTTTAATATTTTTGTTATGATGATGATATTTGATAGTTTAAATGGAGCCGTATAGCCAAGCGGCGGTCCGCTGGAAATTGTTTATCCCCTGCGTGTGAGTGGTATGGATCTGACCCGGTGGCCAGCGGTTCCTCCGTCTATAGCGAGCGTTTCACTTTGAAAACAACCAGCAGGCGACGGACGGCAGACCGCTAGCGGCTGCTGCTGCCTCCCTCCGCGATTGGCAGGCGCAGACCACTGGCTGCTGCTGCCTCCTCCTTCTGTTGGCAAGGACATGCCACAAACTGCTGCTGTCCCCCCTTGTTGGCACGGGCACAATTGGCTGCTGCTCCTTCCTCTCATTGGCAGAGGCTGCTGCCGTTCGCTAGCTGCTGCTTCATCCTCTTGTTGGTCGTAGTAGGCCAGTGGCGGCTGTTGACAAGGGCAGACCGCCGGTTACTCCTTTTTTGGTGTTGACAGACCACTGGCAACTACTCTCAAATCATTTGTTGGCAGAGACAGACCTCTGGTTTCTGCTTCCTCCCGTGTTGGTCAGGGTATGTATGCCTTCTGCATAATATGGGACAATTGTGTACCAAGTTCAGGGCTAATTCGTGTACTTGACGTTGCATATTTCATTGTCGGGAACTACTATAAAATTACTTACATATAATATATTATATATATATTTTGTATATAATATATATATATATAATATATATATATATATATATATATATATATATATATATATATATATATATATATATATATATATATATATATATATATAATATAATATATAATATAATATATTCATGAGGCTTTTCTTTAATCTTTCATCCTTATTCTCTGGTCGCTTAATCCTCTTTGAACATTCTAAGCTAAGCTGTTCCTGTTTCTGGTAATTCTTTCCCTAGAGATGTGTTGGTCAGGTCCCACGTGTTGGCCTGTATCCTCTCTCTCTTTCTCTAGTCAGTCTGGTGTTGACAACGACTTTAACAGGCCGAAACGCGTGATTAAAAATGTGACAGTGTATTATATTATATATAATATTGAATGGTCCGTAAGCTATAAATCACCATAATTTCTTACCCCAACACCATCGATTACCTAATAGACAATCGATGGTGAAATGATATTAGTACTGGATACCCAGGAGGGTGACCCCTGGCTGCTCAGGTTCCATACCTCTAGGGGTCAGAGTTTATAGTACACACATATATAATATATATATATATATATATATATATATATATATATATATATATATATATATATATAATATAATTAATATTCACAGCTAGAACTTTACATTTGTGGATATTACCATTATGAATATTATTTGAAATGTTTAGTAGTGTAGGATAACTAGAGCCTGCCATCCGCGTCCCGTACTGTCACCTGCTGCATTTAACACTGTCAGTGAGTGGCTCGTTCATAGGTGTCATCTGCTCTGTGAGAGCTGCCGTACGTGTGCAACCCTCCCTGTCGAATACTACATCGTATTTTGACGTAATAATCCCCTATGGCCAAAATCTGATGTGCTGAAAATCTTATCAGCTCGTAAAATTGACGCATTGTTCCGTTTTATCTTTGTGGGTCCTCTGGTAGGTTAGGTTCGGGCAATTTAGTATATCTGTTTAGTGACGTTATTTAATCCTCGAGAGGACAAAAAAAAACACACAATAAAATTTCAGTTTCATCTTCTTAGGTTATCTTGAGATTTCGGGGCTTAGCGTCCCTTCGGCCCGGTCCTCGACCAGGCCTCCTTTTTGTTACACATCCCGAGGAAGCAGCCCGTAGCAGCTGTCTAACTCCAGGTACCTATTTACTGCTAGGTGAACCGGGACATCTGGGTGAAAGAAACTCTTCCCATTTGTTTTCGCTCCGCCGGGGATCGAACCCGGAACCTTAGGACCACGAATCCCGAGCGTTGTTCACTCAGCCGCCATGCCTCATGTCAAACATTATTTTACCAAAGCGAGACTGGCCATTACATAGCATATGTCAAGCTGCGAGCATCGGCGTCCAACAGCCTGGCTGATCAGACCACCAATCACGCCTGGTTAGTCAAGAGACCGGGCCACGGGGACGTTGATCCCTGAAGCCAACATCAGGTAGGTAGGCTTAGGCCCAATCTTTTACACGATTGCATAGAATATATGTTGAAGGGCTGAACATAAACCAACCCTACCGATAATAATCTGATATTGGGAACGTCGTGCCAGTAGTCTAAGTGTGCTTGAGTCATTCGTTATCAATGAGATAGCGAACAGCAAGTGGCTATAATTAATTTACGACCGGAATGTTTGGGGTTGAGATAGCGAAGACGTGTGAGAATGAATATTGAAAGTTCACGGACTCGACCGCAGGGAACGCTGTCTTACTAATTGTTGTGTGTTGCAAATGATTGTGTGTTGTAAATGATTGTGTGTTGCAAATGATTGTGTGTTGTAAATGATTGTGTGTTGCAAATGATTGTGTGTTGTAAATGATTGTGTGTTGCAAATGATTGTGTGTTGCAAATGATTGTGTGTTGTAAATGATTGTGTGTTGCAAATGATTGTGTGTTGTAAATGATTGTGTGTTGCAAATGGTATCCGCCATAAATATAAGGAAATGTAATGTTAGAGGCCTGGCCTCAGACCGGGCTTGAGGAGTAGAACCCCCCCCCCCCCTAGAACCCCATCAAGCAGGGGCATTATAAATCAAAATCAAAAGTTATATTCATAAGTGGTTGTACATTTATTAATTGGGAAAGTTTACATGAAAATTACAGTACTGTACATTAATTACATAATTCACAATTTCAGCATAGAATGTAGACATTGACATTATCAGAAACGTTATCCGTAACAACTTGTACAGATCATTACTGTACAGGCTGGACTAAACAGCTGTATAGCAAACTAACACGAACTTACATTTTTAGACAGAACATAAGAACAAAAGTAAATGTAGAAGGCCTATTGGCCCATACGAGGCAGCTCCAACATCACAAGTCGAACCTGGCCCCCAAGCCGGGCTCGGGGAGACGAACTCTCAGGACCCTCTCCAGGTATGTTCCAGGTAACACGGGAGTGAATAAAGTATTTGCCAAGCTACTTCGTACCGGAAGATCTGGAGGGTCTACTGATTGGACACTCAATAATGTAGTATGTAAGATTATGGCACAGAGTTCTTGTTTCCAGAGCTCAAGGTAGGAAATTCTTCTACCACTACCACCATATATAATTGGCATCTCACCGTGAGTTACCGTCACTGCTACCACCATCTGTAATAGCATCACTATTACCGTATCTACTGTATCATGCTACAGTAGATTCCTAGTCAAGCAGGCCACATAAACTCTAGCCTAGCGCTCGCTATTCTAAGAGCATGGGTGTCACATTGTCTCACTCGGTATCGTTTCTTGCCCTCAAAGTCCAGCCAAGAACAGCTATAAAACACGATACAAAAGAATATTCTTCTTTATGGCTGCCTAGTGTCACTAATCCTTGCCAGGAAGAGTTAAACCGGGGGCCGAGTTGCAAGACGCTGGCTCACTTCACTATGAGGTCAAGGATAAATGATGCCAAGTCTGCAGACTTGCTGTCTATCGTGGTTCACACTCCCGCCACAAGCTGTAATACCAGTCTCCAATATTATTTCAGCTTCGGTGTATTTCTCGGATAACTTTTGTCAGGACTTATTCCACATTATTGCATTATGCGTACAACAGATTATTAAGTGCATTGCCTCATGTGACTTAATATTACAAAACAAAAATCATAACTTTTATACTAAATATTTAAAAAGCAATATAAAAAAGTATAAACTTGCCAGAAGGTCTAGGTCTGTATATTTTCTGGAACACCTAACACTCAGCGCCGAAGACACTAACAGTTGACAAAGCTAACTTAGTTTTTAAGTTTTCTGAACACGAGACTTGCCGAAGTTTTGCTTCAAATCAAACGTCTTGAGGAGAACGATCCATGCAATAAAGGAATCTCCGCGCCTCTTCGTGGTCGGTTTCTTGTGGCACGTGACCTCGGGATTCACTCTTCTCTTAGATCCTCAAGTGTTATATATTATTCCTAGGCCTTCAACTATCAGTGAGAGGAAGAAGGCGAAGGATGCAAAGGATAAAGTCAAGGAGGAAGGAGGGACACGTGATACCTGGTCGTTAGTAGTTTGTCGACGGATAAATGTTTTCCATAGACCTCAAGGTGCTTGTGGTCGATCTCGAACCCATTGTTGATGTGACGACTTATACTGAATTTTGTAACCTGCTTGATACCTGCTTGATGGGGTTCTGGGAGTTCTTCTACTCCCCAAGCCCGGCCCGAGGCCAAGCTTGAGTTGTGAGTTTGGTCCACCAGGCTGTTGACTAGCTCATCAAGATTGTAACTTGCTTAGCTACATGAATTGTGGGGTTCAGTCCCTGAGCCCATTATGTGCCTCTGTAACCCTTTCCACTACCGCCCACAAGATGGGTATGGGGGTGCATAATAATTGAACTAAACTGACTGACTAACCTCAAGGTGCTGGTTTGTTAAGGCCTAGTTAATTTCTATGATAATTAAATTAATTTTTCTGTGTCATAACCTAGGCTAAAGGAGAGTAGAAATGGCCTACGCTACTCTATCCTTTTGACATTTCTTGTATAGTCTCAATAAACGTACTTGAACCTAGGCTACGACGATTAACGTAGGTTGTGTTAAAGGAAAAAAATCGGAGGCTTTCGAGTTACGTCTGAAGTATTGTTGTAAACAATAGGTGTCAAGCGTGAAGGTTGGTGTCTGTTGGCGTGCCGAGACAATCAGTTAACTAGCCATTTACGTCACTGGCGAGCATCAGTGACATGAGTGAGATGCTGCCGCCCCCTCTCACACGACACGCAATACATACACGTCTACAGTGAGACGATGGCCCACAACTTAAGCGAGCACAACACGTGACTTAAGCGAGCCATAAACACATGACTCGAAGGTCAAACAATTGGAAGAGGAGTCTGAAGTAGTCAGGGGAATAATATACACCTGTCACTCCCACCTAGAGATAAATTTAGTGGACGAGTCTGGGGACAGTTACAGCCCCGGTTCTGTGCCAGGTTAAGTCCACTACGGGCTCGCCATAGGCCGTGCTACTTGCAACTTTTTGTGCCCGAGTTGATGAATCTAAAGTAACAAGAGTCTCGGGAGATGTGAGCAGACGTGGTTAATATCCTCTGGTTTAGAGTTACTCGGGTTTTCCACAAGTTATTCGGCTCATCCTTCAGTAAGATAAACTATAAATAGCCGTTGAAACAAATATGGTCTCTTACAATCATTCTTTTATATAGAAAAGTTAGTATACTTGTACAAAAGTCACGGAAAAGAAGAAAAACGAAGATTTGACTTTGATTGATTGTTGACGCCGGAGGCGGCTAGTTTATTGTGCACCCCATACTCATCCTGTGACCGGTAGCGCAAATCATTACAGAAGGCACAAAAGGTCTTTATCAGACCTCATCTTGGATTATTACACAAACAATTTCATCTATCCTTCACACCTTATAGTTACATGTCAGGTAGTTACAGAGGATGTTCTATTTCAAGAGCTATATATTTACAGTAAGTCATTATACATTAATGGTAGGTCTTAACGTTAGTACAGAATTGTTTGATAAATGGGGATAAGACAGTCACACATCCGAATCTGTGCTAAACCTAATATAGCATATACTAGAAATTATAAGGCTTAGTTAGGGAAGGAGCAGAATTAGGTTCTTTCTTGTTGACCAAACCACACACTAGAAAGTGAAGGGACGACGACGTTGCGGTCCGCCCTGGACCATTCTCAAGTCGATTTTGGTTGGTCCATTCGTGTTACTTTTCATACTCATTATAAACTTTCCTTTCAAGCGGAAAAAATGGTGCACTAATTTATTGTCGTATGTGGTAATATGTTGCGACTGTTGACCTCATGAAAAATGCCTTGATTATTAGTGGACCATCTGAAGAGAGATCATGCTGATAAGAGAGGGACGAAGCTTATATTATGCGTCTCTTTAAAATACAATAACTATGGTTTGTGCTGCCCTTTCTAGCCAGGCCAGTTGTTGTTGTTTTAAATTCAGATACTCGGAACAAAAGTTTCAAGTAGCACGGGCTATGGTGAGCCCGTAGTGGACTTTTTTTTTTTTTGCAGGGATATTCCTGCTCGGGCCCTAAGCCTCTGGCTGGCCTACTAAGTGTTGCTTGTTTCTGTTTTACTTGGGCGGAGTATGAGTATTTATTACTCGTATGGTCGCTTCAGTAAGAATAGTGGACTTAACTGGCACAGGAGCGGGGCTGTAGCTAGGCCAGTGACCAGGCTGTGTATCCCAGGAATGTGACTCGTCGCAGGAGTGACTGCTGCTTAATTTGCCTGGGATGTGTTATGAGTTTCTGTTGATTACTTGGTTATTTAGTGTTTCCTGGGAGGGTACGCTAACATAAATGCATTCCTTCTGAAGATGTATTTATATACGAAAGTACTTAAGGAAATTTGTTTCAATTCTTTCTCCGTGGTCTGACACTGTCACATTTTTTCATCACGTGGTAATTTTCGTGATTTACACACACAAATGCATTTATCTAGATGTGCTTGCAGGATCGAGCTGTCAGCTGCAGTTAGACTACTCGCTTTGTGTTCCAAATCACATTTGCTTTGAAAACGTGTAATGAGTTTACTTCGATTATGTCCAATTCTGGCCGGAGGGTAAATTATAGCAAGGTATTTTCTTATCTTGAGATTATCTTGAGATGATTTCGGGGCTTAGCGTCCCCGCGGCCCGGTCCTCGAAAGGCCTCCTTTTTGCTACACATCCCCAGGAAGCAGCCCGTAGCAGCTGTCTAACACCCAGGTACCTATGTACTGCTAGGTGAACAGGTACATCATGGTGAAAGAAACTCTGCCCATTTGTTTCCGCCTCCTCCGGGGATCGAACCCGCAACCTCAGGACTACGAATCCGAAGCGCTATCCACTCAGCTGTCAGGCCCTCAAGGTAAGGGTAAAGGGACAGGTAAGCGACAGTAGTTATGTTTATGCTTTAGGTTTGTTTTAGGGAATTATTCCAAAAATGTAACAAACTCCTCGTAGGGGGCCTCGTAGCCTGGTGGATAGCGCGCAGGACTCGTAATTCTGTGGCGCGGGTTCGATTCCCGCACGAGGCAGAAACAAATGGGCAAAGTTTCTTTCACCCTGAATGCCCCTGTTACCTAGCAGTAAATAGGTACCTGGGAGTTAGTCAGCTGTCACGGGCTGCTTCCTGGGGGTGGAGGCCTGGTCGAGGACCGGGCCGCGGGGACACTGAAGCCCCGAAATCATCTCAAGATAACCTCAAGGTATAACTAGGTTTGTTGTAGAGAATCAATACTGAATAATTCCCTATTACTAGGGAATTATTATTAATTCCCTAGTTGGCCCTACAACAAACTAAAAACCTAGTTTGTTGTAGGGAATACACCCAGTCTCATATTTGTTGAAGCGCGGGTTTAACGAGGACGTTGAACGTCTCGGAAAACAAAGAAATCGCCTTCGGATTACTGAACGTGGTGATTTAAAACATTAAACATAACACTGGAAAGGAAGTAAGTAATTATCAAAAGAAAGCACCAAACCGATAACACTGGAACTCTGTGATGTTAAATCAATGTTTATGTTATGTTTGTCATTCGTGTAATACCGGTACAAGTGTTGTAGGTTATAGTGGCCGTCTCGCAACCTGTCCTCTTACAAATAACGTCTGAATTTGGTCGTTTGCCCGAAAATGGACGTAATTTGAAAATGTAAAATAAATTTAGGATTTGTTGTTTTTCCAAAACACTAAGTTAAGGGTCTTCTGGTAGGTTAGCAGGGCGGAAAAATCTCCTAAAGTTTCAAAATGTCATGAAAAACGTTAATTGGAAAATTTCCTCTCCTAACCTTACCGAGTAAGCCGGAGGGCTCAAACAGAAAACGGGACAGTACATCACTTTCATGAGTCGATTTCATTTCAAATTACGTCCAATTTTTGGCTATAGCGCCGCGCGTACGAGCAAAAAGCAACGTTATTTTTAAGAGGACGGGTTGTAGACGTGTTGGTGACGGGACTGACAAAAGACGGGAGTGCGGGTTCGGTGTTGTCATCTGACCTTAGTAAATAATGCTGCTCGTTCTTTGCGAGACAGCGAGATGCAACTCCTCGTAAATAAGCAGTTATTTGCTCCCGAGTCTTCAGAAAACCGCGTCAGAGGAAGCGCTCATCCCAACCGGTAAACACTATCCTCCTTGTTGACCAGACCACACACTAGAAGGTGAAGGGACGACGACGTTTCGGTCCGTCCTGGACCATTCTCAAGTCGATTCTCAATCGACTTGAGAATCGACTTGATGATTGAGAATCGACTTGAGAATGGTCCAGGACGGACCGAAACGTCGTCGTCCCTTCACCTTCTAGTGTGTGGTCTGGTCAACATACTTTAGCCACGTTATTGTGACTCATCGCCTGCACTATCCTCCTTGTTCTAACGAATAAGACAAAAGAAATAGGAGTTCATTACACACAGAAACCACAATCGCGTGATGCATCACATGCAACAAATCGTAGCTCAGTCGATTAAGGCAGCGTCTAGGATGCTCTCGGACGTAGGTTCGAATCCTCGTCACGGCCCTTGTGGATTTGTCCAAAAAGGAGTTCAGTTTGCCTATATTGGTCTGCGTGCCCTACGCCTAACTGGAGGCTTAAGCTGTGTTTACCTGGCTGTCATTTTGAGGGATCCTTCTGGCCTTAAGGGCCGGCAGCGCAATTTAAAGGCTTGTCGTAGAGTTATCCTCCCAGATGTCCTGGACAAGGGGGGGCATGATCCGGAGGAAGGCAAGATGAAGTACCATACTTTAACTCCCATCCATGGAAGCATCAACTGGAATTTATCACTCTGGATTGTATTAAACCATTTTCACAATCTTCAGAATTGTAACTTGCTTAGCTAAATGAATTGTGGGGTTTAGTCCCTGAGCCCATTATGTGCCTCTGTAACCCTTTCCACTACCGCCCACAAGATGGGTATGGGGTGCATAATAAATGAACTAAACTAACTTTTATTGTTTATATATATATATATATATATATATATATATATATATATATATATATATATATATATATATATATATATATATATATATATATATATAAACAATTGGTTGAGTTGGTGTATGTATTGTGTATCTGTAAATCACATACAATACTAGTTTAAACTTCAAGAAAAACAATTGATTACATACAGCATATCACCAATCTAACTTTACACAAAGGCCTAGTACAATTAAACAAAAAACTTCTCAAGCTCCTCAGGACCTGAACCCACTTAAGATGCAACAAGCAATTCCTCTCTGAACTACAACGCTGAGATGCTGGAACAGGAATCTATCATATATACAGTAGTCAACTGAAATATACCATGATGGCATTAGACTTTTATGATTGTAACACAACGTGTTACCCACATTGTGACGAGAATCTGGAATAGAGCGGTGGTTATGTGGGTTGGTGTTGTGCCCATCACACATTAATAAAAAAAAAAACTGATTGATATCTCTACGGTGTGAGAGGCGAGGGTAAAAACCAAAGAGAATAAAAACTTTAAATATTTAATATAATAAAAAATGACTTTAATTTTACACAAAATGACAAGTAATAGTTAATGAAAACAAAAACCCCTTATCTACTTGGCTTAACACACAATCAAAAGAGAAATATATAAATGTAAAATTTACGTTAAGTAATAATGGTGCAGGTAATATTTTATACAAAATGCTGTGTACGTCTACTGTCACCCAGGCGGGCGAGAGTAGATGTTACAGCTGAGCAACCCGTTCTCGCAAATTTAATAAGTCAATATTGACTTATTAAATATGTGCATAGGTGACATACTTAACATAATAGATACCCTTAAAAAGATTCATAGAAAACACCGACCTTACCTAACCTTGTTAGTATCTTAAGATAAGCATCTTATTGCTTCGTAATTACAATTATTACCTAACCTATAATAGGTATAGGTTAAGTAATAATTGTAATTACGAAGCAATAAGATGCTTATCTTAAGATACTAACAAGGTTAGGTAAGGTCGGTGTTTTCTATGAATCTTTTTAGGGGTATCTATTATGTTTAGTATATCACCTATGCACGTAGTTAATAAGTCAATATTGACTTTACGAATTTGCGAGAACGGGTTGCGCTGAGAGTACTCCAAGAGTAGTCTGTTGAGCTGGACGCTAGCAAGCCCTTTTATATGGGGCATGACGTCATAGTTGGCGCGAATTCTGGAGTTTAACAATCAGCTGGCAGGTAAACGATCGTTAGCTGGTGGCGTCTGGTCCCCCACCGAGACAGCAGGTGTCACGGGTACTGGAGGGAGAGTGGGGAGGTGTGTCTGGACACCAATACGTTTTGGGCACGTATTGTTGATGTTGAAATATGCAGATAAGTAGGTAGTAAAGGGACAGGCAGGACCAACTGCTAAGCAGGAGATTACCGTAACAACACATACGAAGGAGAAGGGCATGTAGCCGAGTGGACAGCGCTCTAGACTCGTGGGCCTAGGGACCGGGGCTCGATCCCCGGCACCGCCGGAAAAACAAATAGGCAGTTTGCGTCACCCCTGATGCCCCTGTTACCTAGTAGTAAATAGGTACCTTGGAGTTAGACAGCTGCGACCGGCTGCTTCCTGGTGGTGGGTGTGAAAAACAAACATTAGTTAGTGTTTAGTAACAGTTGATTGATTGACAGTTGAGAGGCGGGCGGAAAGAGCAGAGCTTCCGCAAGCACAACTAGGTGAATACACACATCACAAACATACATTTAATGTATGTTAGGGATGAGGCAAGTTTGGAGTACTTACGTATCCGTACTTACCTATCAGCGACTACCGGGGGGGGGGGGGGGACTGGGGTCTTAGCGTTGAGCTAAGACCCCGCCTGTCCTCTTAAAAAAGAACGTCGCTTTTGGCCATTTGCCCGTATGGCCGAATATGGACGTAATTTGAAAATGAAAAAAAATGAAATTAAATTTGGGATTTTTTTCAACAACAGTAAGTTAAGGGTCCTCTGATAGGTTAGGTGGGCAGAAAATTCTCATAAAGTTTCAAAACGGTATGAAAAACGTTAATGGAAAGTTTGCTCTTTTAACCTTGCAGAGTAAGCCGGACGACTCAAAAATGAAAACGGAACAGAACGTCACTTTTGTGAGTCGATTTCATTTCAAATTACGTCCAAATTTGGCCATAGCGCACATTACGAGCGAAAAGTGACGTTACTTTTAAGAGTACGGGTTGCACTGGTGCCCGCCTGCTGCTGCTGCCCGCGGGCATCGTCCCCGACACGGGTTAGTGTCCGCGAGAGTGTCATATCTTTCTCAATTGGTTTCTACGTCAGTCATGATGTTCGTGGTTGTATACTTTGGTTTTGTGCATACTCACGCTATTTTACTCATTGTTCCTGTTAGGAGGGGTAACTCATTCACTCACACACATTCAATTTACCCATTAGCTCACTCTTGTTTCACTTTTTGTGTCCATACTAGTCAGTTACCGGCGCTCTTGCGCACCCACACTCACTCTTAGCTTGCTATCGCACTTCCACACACACACTCTTAGCTTGCTATCGCACTCCCCCACACACTCACTCTTAGCTTGCTATCGCACTCACACGCTCACTCTTAGCTTGCTATCGCACTCCCACACTCACTCTTAGCTTGCTATCGCACTCCCACACTCACTCTTAGCTTGCTATCGCACTCCCACACACTCACTCTTAGCTTGCTATCACACTTCCACACTCACTCTTAACTTGCTATCGCACTCCCACACTCACTCTTAGCTTGCTATCACACTCCCACACTCACTCTTAACTTGCTATCGCACTCCCACACTCACTCTTAGCTTGCTATCGCACTCCCACATTCACTCTTAGCTTGCTATCGTACTCCCACACTCTTGGCTTGCTTGCTACCGCACATTTTCCCCTTTAGTTTGGCAGAGCCATGCTCTCGCACTCACTCACAAGCTCTCGCTCGCTTAACTCCTTATGGACGTACTCTGTCTCCTTGTCAGAGGCGCTCCTCTCTCACCCTCTTGAAGCTGCACTCTCACTTAAGATTGCATGTTCTTTCTTCCTTTGGCCAGGGTTATGTCTTCTCCTCCCTTCCATTTGCTGGGGTTTCGTCTTCTTCCCCTCCTATTGGCTGGGGTTGCGGCTACTTCCCCTCCTATTGGCTGGGGTTGCGGCTACTTCCCCTCCTATTGGCTGGGGTTGCGTCTACTCTCTCTCTCTCCCGTTCTTTGTGTGTGTGTGTGTGTGTGTGGTGGTCGATTGATTGGTTGATAAAGACTAAGCAACCCAAGAGGTGGCACGGGCATGAATAGCCCGTAATGTGTG
Source organism: Procambarus clarkii (assembly GCF_040958095.1). NCBI lineage: Eukaryota > Metazoa > Arthropoda > Malacostraca > Decapoda > Cambaridae > Procambarus > Procambarus clarkii. The sequence goes on from NC_091178.1 coordinate 12,730,249, forward strand.
TGGATCATGTTTTTGGATGTTTTGTATTCCGATCCATTATTCCCCAGTTTCTTCCCTCATGTTCGACTCCGTCACCTGACCCCACACAACTTGATATTCATCTCTTCCCACATGTGTATTTAAGACAAATTTTGCACTTTGTGAATATACGGAAAAACAGCCCCGATCCTGTGCCAGGTAAGTTCACTACGGGCTCTCCATAGCCCGTGCTACTTGCCCCGATCCTGTGCCAGGTAAGTTCACTACGGGCTCTCCATAGCCCGTGCTACTTGCCCTGCTCCTGTGCCAGGTAAGTTCACTACGGGCTCTACATAGCCCGTGCTACTTGCCCTGCTCCTGTACCAGGTAAGTTCACTACGGGCTCTCCATAGCCCGTGCTACTTGCCCTGCTTCTGTGCCGGGTAAGTTCACTACGGGCTCACCATAGCCCGTGCTACTTGGAACGTTTTGATCCAAGTAGCGAATCTTAAACAACAACAGCAACCTTGTGAATACCTCCAAGTTTTTCACAGATTAAGGAGCAAATCAAGAAGAAAATACACCCAACTATCAAAAGTCGCTACAGAGCCAAAGTAGCGGAAGGAAGATCCACTGCGATATGGTACGAACAAGCCACTGGATACTACTCTTTCAAGCCTGACAAAAAAGATATCCAGAGACATTGCAGTAGCCATACACAGACTCAGACTTGGTTACAAGTGCTGCTGGGAGGTAATAAACCCAATAGTTAAAGGGTGTCATATCCGTGAAAGAGAAGCAGAGGCGCCACTATTGAACTTCTTACTAGAATGTGAAGCTACTGAAGCCCCACACATCAAACTCAACATTAATCCAACAACAACAACAGCTGCATTAGATGCACATTACACAGCGACTACAATTATTAGAAAAGCCATTAAAGAATGGGACTCACTAGTAAACATTCTGCACCTACATCCGCCACAAAGATAATGTTATCAAAACAAGACTAAAACAGAAGCGAAAAAGAAAAAGGGGAAAAAGGAGGAAACACCACCTCCATTTAATACTTTGACCCAAATATCACAGTAACAAGGTTATCGCGAATAACCGAACTCAATTACGGGCTCGCCATAGCCCGTGCTACATGGACATTTCGTTCTGAGTAGCTAAATCTAAAACACCACCACCACCACCTTGTGAAAATTTACGGGTTATTCATGCCCGTGCCACCTCTTGGGTGGCTTAATCGTCATCAATCTTGTGAATTCATTCCTTAAACGAAGATGTTTCAGAGTGAAATCAAACGTTGTAGAAAATATATCCCTTCAATAATCACTAGTGTCTCTTTGTCATGAATTGATGTAATTTGATTGCCGTCCATTCCTCCCCCCCCCCCCGTCCCATCCGAAATCCTTATCCTGATCCCTAGTGCTATATAGTCGCAATGGCTTAGTGCTTTCCCCCGATAATCCCCCTCCTCCCCCCCCCCCCGGTACACCGCAAACCGCCACAACCTGGCTGATCCGTTAACTACTGTAGGAAGTTGTTGAACGCTTGAACCGTTGCAACCCGTTCTCGCATTTGCTTACGGTCAATATTGGCTTATTTAATAAGTGCATATGTGACATACTAAATGGTTGTGAATATTTTAGTTTACCTTGAAAAGCTTCATAGAAAACACCGACCTCACCTAACCTTCTGAGTATGTTAAGATAAGCATCTTATTGCTTCTTATTTACAATTATTTCTTAACCTATCAACGGTATAGGTTAAGTAATAACTGTAATTAAGAAGCAATAAGATACTTATCTTAACATAGTTTGACGAGTCTAGACCGCCGATGGGTCTTCAGTAGTCACTGTGCTTGACTATGTAGTAGACCGTATGAGTCCTTAGTATCATAATAATATGGCATCACCTCAGCCTGGTGTTGCGGGTGCCGGTGGTGTTACTTCAGTCACATGTGGCACATTGAGGTGGCTCCATTGAGGTCGTAGCTAAGTCGATTAAGGCAGTGTCTTGGATGCTCCCGGACGCAGGTTCGAATCCTCGTCACGGCCCTTGTGGATTTGTTCATGTTGTGCGTGTGTGACAGACAGACGTGCCTAGGGGTCCTAAAGCCCCCCTCCCTCCCGTCCACCACACCACGTCTCCGGCCGCCAGGAACACTCATTAAAACACCACTACCATCATGCCATGCAAAATACTGCAAGAGGAGCGGCACGCTCGCTTGAAATACGTCCAGTAATGAGTATTAGATTGGGGGCACGAGACTAATGCTGGCTGACGTAGGCTGTGAATGTGTTGAGGTGTGCGGGGGTGGCGGAGGGGGGGGGACTTTGGGTAAGT
>NC_091178.1:12737558-12755058 GCF_040958095.1 Procambarus clarkii
TCAGGAGGCTTGTGTCAGAGTGTCGACGTGTGTGGTGTGGGTGTTTGACCTTAACACAGACTTGTTGCTCTGGGGCCAGATTCACGAAGCAGTTACGCAAGCACTTACAAACCTGTACATATTTTCTCAATCTTTGGCGGCTTCGTTTACAATTATTAAACAGTTAATGAGCTCGGAAGCACCAGGAGGCTGTTTATAACAATAACAACCGTTGATTGGCAAGTTTCATGCGTGTAAACTGTTTAATAAATGTAGCCAAAGGCGTCAAAGATTGAGGAAAGATGTACACGTTCGTAAGTGCTTGCGTAACTGCTTCGTGAATCTGGCCCCAGAGGTATGGTTTTTGTTTATTTTGTTTAAGCTTAAGGTAAAACACGGTGATGTGGTGCTCCCTTATTCTGTACGAGGGATTACAAATTCTGTGCGAGGGATTACAACGTATGGGTCAAGAGCGAGTTATGGATAGATTCCTCTATTATTCCCATCTAGCAGGATGGTTAGTCATATGGAATAGGAAAACAAATGAGACGTGCTCTAAGGGTGACTCTTGTAATCTACAAAGTTGTGAGTCTTACAAAGTCGCACTCGTAAGCTTGGCAAGCACTCTGGGGTATATTTGTACTCAGCCTTTGGTCTTCCCGGCAGTGGTACTTTATAGCTTGGTCAGGCTTTCTTTGAGGTTCATTGTTAAGTCTTGCTTCTGAGAAGGTTTGCATTAAATATCACTAAAACACCTTATCATTTTGACTTAAAACTTAAGATACTGTACGTTCATTTGAGAAAGACAGTGTGGGCTCTTATAGAACTTCTGATACGCAGCTCCATGGCAACAATATATATATATATATATATATATATATATATATATATATATATATATATATATATATATATATATATATATATATATATATATATATATATATATAAGACAAAAACGCAATATATATATATATATATAAAGACAAAAACAAAGACAAAAAAACGCAACTACTTCATGCTACAAACGAGTGGAGAAATAGCAACATCGACCATAGTATCCGTACCCGCATTGAACAACACCTCGACATCCTCACAGACCAACATCACCTCAGCACTGAAACAAGGATTATCAAGAAACTAACAACATTATATGGAGGACCTATGGCAATTCCACGACCAAGAGATGGCTTCCTGAACCTTGCAGGAATTAACCTCACTGAGGACCAAGTCACTCTCCTAAATCTGGGCATAAACTGTCATGTTATGTCCAGACCGAGTGAAATGGCCCGGAAAGTGGAGTTGGAAATTCTGTTGGACGACATATTCGACCTCGAGACACAAAAGAAGGTCACTACCAAAGATACCTTACAAGCAGAACTTATTGCAGAAGGAGGAAAGAATCGAGGCAACTACAGAAGCACCATACTGTCCCCCGAGCTTAGAGCGGCAGCTAAAAGCCTTCGTGAGAACAAGGAGATAGTTGTCAGGAGAGGTGACAAGTCGCCAATATATGTCATTCTTAAAAAAGACGAATATCTGGCGAAAATGAACATCATACTCTCTGACCAAACTAAGTTCCAAAGGGTAACGAAGGACACTACAGCCGAATTAAAAGCAAAGGTCAACAAACTGATCGAAACTGTGAACGCCAAGAAATCCGGACTCCACCTGCCAAAGATCATTGGGGAATATAAACCTGGATATGCGTATGGAAATGTCAAGACGCACAAGCCTGGAAACCCACTTCGGCCAATCATTAGCCAGATACCCACACCCACGTACAGATTGGCGAAGCGACTCAACGGCCTGCTGACTCCTTATGTTCCTTGCGCCTTCAGCCTGAAGTCTCCAAAGGAATTTGTGGACTTACTGCGGGGCGCACGGGCCACAGGGATAAGAGCCTCGTTGGACGTAGAATCGCTGTTTACCAACGTACCTGTGGACGAGACAATCGGAATGATAGCCGACAGAGTGTATCGTGATCCAGCCTGTACTCCTCTTGACATGCCAGAAAGTATTCTGAGGAAACTACTCCAAGCTTGTACTAAAGAGGCACCCTTCTTGAGCCCGGATGGGCACATGTGTAAGCAAGTAGATGGGGTCGCTATGGGTTCTCCCCTAGGTGTCCTGTTTGCAAACTTCTACATGGGTACCATCGAGCAAAAAGTCTTAGTCGACATGAACTTGAAACCGGCCATATACTGCAGGTATGTTGACGACATTTTTACACAGGTACCTGATGTCAGACATCTGCAGGAGCTGAAGGAGGCATTTGAGCAGAGTTCCGTGCTGCGTTTCACTTACGAGACGGAAAAGGATGGGAAGCTGCCTTTTCTAGATGTAACAGTCATGGAAAAGGGCGGAGGTTTCCACACTGCAGTCTACACAAAGGAAACAAACATAGGAATGTGCCTAAATGCCAACAGCGACTGCCCCGACAGGTACAAGAGGAGTGTTGTTAACGCATACGTCGACCGTGCTCTCAGCCATAGCTCAGAATGGAAGCAAGTCGACGAAGAACTCTGTAGGGTAAGGCAGGTTCTAGTCAATAACGGCTTCTCCAATGGTTTCATCAAAGACATCATAAGAAGGAAAGTGAAAAGCCATGCAACCTCCGAAGAGACAACTAACACAACATCTATACCCCCTATTAGACTATTTTACAGGAACTTCTTTTCCACAGCTCATAAAACAGAGGAAAGGGTCCTGAAAGATATTGTTAATAGAAACGTTATCCCTACAGACAAAAATCAGAGGATACAACTGACGATTTACTATAAAACCAGAAAAACGGCCAGCCTACTCATGAGAAACTCTCCAGACACGAAACAGAACGCTTTAAAAGAGACTAACGTCGTCTATGCCTTCAAATGCCCACTTGGGGACTGTAAGCTCCAAAAAACCCAGTATATAGGCAAGACAACAACATCTCTTTCTAGGCGTTTAATGATGCATAAACAACAGGGCTCCATTAAGGAACATATAATCTCTTCCCATAACCAAACCATCGCCAGAGAAATCCTAGTAAACAACACAGAAATCATCGATAGATACAGCGATAGCAGGCGGCTCGACGTTTGCGAGGCACTACACATCAAGAAGTCAACACCAGCAATCAACAGCCAATTATTGCACAACTATATTCTACCCACCTCAAGACTCCGCTCCAATATAGAAGCATCAAGAAATATGGACCAATAGGCTTTCTACAAACACTTCTATTCAATATCCATTGTTTCGTGTTCTGTCTTGTGTTGATACTTTTAATACCCTATTAATATCCTCTAATGCCACATCATCCTTCCCACCTTACTCAAATGTAATGCCACATCACCCTTCCCACCTCACTCAAATGTAGATATAAAATCAGGGAAACGCAAGTTCTAATCAGTTGTGTATTTGTGAAGTCTTTGAAAATGTAATAAGTTTTACGAAACGCGCCCGTGTCGCGTCAGACTAGAAATAAAAATGAATTTTGGAGAAGTGATTTTTGATTTACCTCCAACAGTGAAGCATAATGTACGAAAGATTGAGAAAATTCGTGTTAGAATTATTAATCTTACTTTTTCGGTCATATTTAATAAAATATATATATATATATATATATATATATATATATATATATATATATATATATATATATATATATATATATAAATTTTTTTCTCGTACGATTTCCTGAGAATATTTCAGTCTATTATGACAGCAGTTATGATGATAAAAACATTCCAATCATTAGTGCACAGTTCAGCTTAATGGCAACAATTTTGAGTGCCTTTACGTGTGGTTTAAGTTAGTGGTTCACAGGGACCCGGGGGATATCTCTCTGGAACGGATGTGATCAGAGCCATGTCTATTTCCGGTGGTCCAAGCTGGTAATGGAGCTAATTGTGACGCGAAGTTATGACGGGATGGGTGGGAGAGGTAGGTGGGTGGGAGAGGAAGGTGGGTGTGTGGGGTGGGTGGGAGAGGAAGCTGGGGGTGTGGGATGGGTGGGAGAAAAGGAAGGTGGGAATGGAGGAGAGGGTAAGGGTTGCTTGCAGGAAGGAGAGGATATATGTGGATATGGAATGGAGAAGCCAAATACCGTGTGTATGGATGCATGGTAACTTCAGGGAATATGCTTGTGTGACCCCAAGTATACCCTCATCACCCCCGAAGTGGCAAGGGGAGTAAGGGGACAATAAAATTATGGTGGTGGTGACCTTAGGTGGTGATGGTGGTGGTGGTGGTGGGGGGTCAACCATAGCCAGGCTATTGGTCTAGTGCCAGTAGGGTAATACGAGGTGTCTGCCAAACCGTTGTGGAAGCTTGTGATATATTGAGAAGTGTGACGTGATCATCTGGTAGATTCTCCCTGCCTGACGACTTACTCCCCTCCCAGTTGAGTTTACCCCTCACTCACTCTACCGTCGAGGGGAGACTAGATTATTGCTTTCCCTGCCCAGTAATTATAATCTGGGTAGGAATAGGTAATTATTGGGGGGATGGTAATTATACAGGGCCTGACAGCTGAGTGGACAGCGCTTCGGGTTCATAGTCCTGAGTCTCCGGGTTCGATCCCCGGTTGAGGCGGAAACAAATGGGTGGAGTTTCTTTCACCCTGATGTGCCCCCTGTTACCTAGCAGTAAATAGGTACTTGGGAGTTAAACAAATGCTATGGGCTGCTTCCTGGGGATGTGTAACAAAAAAGGAGGCTTGGTCGAGGACCGGGCCGCGGGGACGCTAAGTCCCAAAATCATCTCAAGATAACCTCATGAAGATGGTTGGGGGAGGGGGGGATGTCCCCTCATTGACTGGCAAGATTATTTAACACATCAATCATATCTTTCAGAAATAACGTGTCCTCGCATACTGAAGAGTCGTTTAACTGACAGGTAGACACACTCCTACAGGAAGTTCTGAACCAGCCTGGGTCTTGATGAGGGCTTGCAGGCTGCTCACTGCAACAGCCTTACCGATCAAGCTATGCCTGAGAAGCTTGGCCCCCAGGCCGGGGTTTGGGAGTAGAAGAACTCTCAAAATCAACTTCAGGTTAATTAAAGACCAAGATACTCTTGTTGGACTTTAATTAACAGTCATATGTGACAGTGTAACATAGTGGGGTATAGCAGCTTGCTTTAACGATGCCTTCTTAGCAAAGTGGGCTTGATTATATTAGAATATATAGATGCGACCAAACCATGTCTTGTTGTATTGTGGAGGTGAATGGGGGGCGGATGAAGGCGCTATGTAGAATTGTGTGCGGTTTCTAGGACTGTGTATGCTATCTCTAGGACTGTGTGTGCTATCTAGGACTGTGTGTGCTATCTAGGACTGTGTGTGCTATCTACAACCGTGTGTACAAACGACGAGGCTCTTTTGTACTAACTCGCGAGGTGTATGTGTGAACTAAGTAACGAGGCCCATGTGTAGTAACTAACGAGATCTGTACTAACTAGCGAGGTGTGTGTGTACTAAATAATGAGTCCCATGTGTAGTAACTAACGAGGTCTGTACTAACTAGCGAGGTGTGTGTGTACTAACTGACCAGCAGTTATAGGAGCGGGAGCGTCCTGACGGGTTATTTATTTACAACTCGTGCTATAGTGGGCTCTGCGTACGCGCGCGCATGTGCTTCCGTGTCCTCCCAGAGAGTTCATTGAGGCGACCTAATCATAATCCACTAAGGAACGTATTAACGTACTAATCTCAAAGTATTAACGTACACACATTATATACACCAGTATAACGTGTGTCGACCGCGGCTCTGGGAACCACAAGGGTGAATCACGATGCTGCTGTTGTTTAAGATTCACAACCTGGAACAAAAAGTTCCAAGTAGCACGGGCTATGGTGACCCCCTTTATCACGATCCGTCATCCAACACCACAACGAGACGAGCAACGGAACTCTGGATATTGAAAATATTTACTGTGCACATGCGTACATTCATGTTACTCATGCTGACCACATATTGTAATGCTGTATGAAATCGTTCAAACTGCTAATTAGAAGGAAACATAGCAGGGAACCTTAGCCGTCCGCACTGATCCACCGATCAGGGTGAGTCGTGGGTGATGGCACACGAGTTCCTCAAGCTGGCGTGCAGATATGTCACCAGTCCCTCTTAATACTCTCCAGATGTGGATTATGATGCATCTCTCTACCTTGCGTTTCAGGTTACTTGCTTACCTTACCTTACCAACCGGGCTGTGGTGGGTATGTGGGCCTGCGGGCCGCTCCAAGCAACAGCCTGGTGGACCAAACTCTCACAAGTCAAGCCTGGCCTCGGGCCGGGCTTGGGGAGTAGAAGAACTCTCAGAACCCCATCAACCAGGTATCAACCAGGTATCAACCAGGTCCGAATACCTAGAAACTGTTGGTTGGAAGGTAGCTTTGGAGGGATTGTTCTGAGCAGCTGTAGTGTAGGGACTTGTTTACGGCCTGAACGGTAACTACTCTATACCCTTTAGCAGGAGCCTGCAGGACTAGTTAGTGCGTGCACGTGTGTAGGTAAACTGTGTCAACTAATAAGGGGGTAAGGGGGAGAGATTTTAATGCCCAGGGAGAGACTTGTTTTAATTAATTATTGTCTCATCTAAATATTTATACCAATAAGGATATCTTGAGGTATTATTTGAGGTGTTTTCGGGGCTTAGCGTCCCCGCGGCCCGGTCGTCGACCAGGCCTCCTGGTTGCAGCCTGGTCAACCAGGCTTCCTGGTTGCAGCCTGGTCAACCAGGCTGTTGGACGCAGCTGTTCACAGCCTGACTTATGATTCACAGCCTGGTTGATCAGGTATCCTTTGCAGGTGCTTGTCAAGCTCTTAAACACTGTGAGGGGGTCGGCCAGGTATTGTTTACAAAATTGTCCAACTCAACACATATAGTAATAGCTGCATAACTCTATGGAACTGGCGCCGATAACACACTGAAATAGTTTCTTCCTTTATCTAGACGGAGAAACAGAATAAACCTGCTTAAATGGTATTAATGCGTTAAAATTCTACGCTGTTTTGCATACGTAGACTTTACGTAGTTGTCAGAAAGATGGTGAAACGAGATGATTGTATCTGGATGAGGTTCTTTGAGTTCTATTCCCAGAGCTAGGCCCGGAGCCAGGCTTGACTTGCGAGAGTTTGGTCCACCAGGCTGTTGCTTGGAGAGGCTTGCAGGCCCACATAGCCTGGCCTCAGGCCGAGCTGGGGAAGTAGGAAAACTCCCAGAACCCCATCAAGCACAACATTTGGTCACCATTTGGTCCGGGAGACATCTCCCGTCACGCAGGGTGCAGTTGCGCCTCCACAGATCTCCAGTATCATCTTTTGACACTGGTAATGGCTCAAAAGGGCCACCATTTACGGGCTATTCATGCCCGTGCCACCTTTTGGGTGGCTTAATCTTCACCAATCAATCAATCCGATGAAGCAGGTACCATCTGACGTTGGCGACGTAATGACCACTTCGCCCCAACAGTGACGACGACCCGCCTGTCTGATGACCAGTGGTTGCACAAAATAAGGCTCCTGAAAGAAAATAAGAGATGGCAGGTTAAAGTAATCAGGATCTAGGTGAACATCCTTATCAGCTCGCAGACTCCACTCCCGGGAGGTCTCCCCCTTATCTATTATTAGATAGTGGTTATGGTTTATGTGAAAACTGCCTTGCACAGATCAATTTGGTTCTGGAATACGCTAATCTCAAAATCAATCAATCAAATATTTTAAAATTTGTAGTCCCTTTTTTTTTGTATTTAACAAAGCTATGGGCCAGAACTAGATAATCTGACTATTTATTATACAGATCTTTATAATAAGGATATATAAAGTGCATAATAATAAGAGGGGGTACCTTACGTTGTATTGGCTGGTAGTGTGTATTGGGGGCTGTGCTTGAGTATTAAAGCAGCAGTCCTTATGCAGGCGAGGAGTCACAATAACGTGGCTGAAGTATGTTGACCAGACCACACTAGAAATTGAAGGGACGACGACGTTTCGGTCCGTCCTGGACCATTCTCAAGTCGATCATTCTCAAGTCCATTCATTCACACAATCGACTTGAGAATGGTCCAGGACGGACCGAAACGTCGTCGTCCCTTCAATTTCTAGTGTGTGGTCTGGTCAACAGCAGTCCTTTTTGTGTTGTAGTAAATAATGAATCCCAATCTTTGGTCTGGGGCGGTCGGTGTCACTCCATTTGAAATTATATTTTATATTATTATTTCTTCTGTTTTATACTTAGTCTATAAAGGGGGATAGGGAGGACGAAGGTGGTTGGGGAATGGACAAAGAAGGGGCATATTCTAAAAGAAGGGGGGAGGGGGAGGAAACGGGATTATGGGAATGGGGGGAAAGGGAAAAAGACAGAGGGAATGACTAAGGGAAAGAGGACGAGGGTCGTTTCCCCCATTACCCCCCACCCCCTCACTTCCCTTGTATGAAATGGGAGAAATGTTGCCCTCAATGTCTCACTGAACTCTTAACGCTCCATCCTCGCAGATTCATTCAACGTACTATTTTTCAACGTGAGTAAATGTTAAGTTTTTATTATGTCATTTATTCAGTAATGAAACATTGTGTAGCGAAGATGGTTAGTGTGATGAGGGGAAGGTGGTGAGGGAGTCTTCCAGGAGGCAGCATAAATACCATAATGTTCAGAGGTGAGACTACTTCAAACTACTTCGTTAGGAAAGCAGAAAACGAAACATTTGTAATTTGCCCATTGGTTTCTACCTCTGCCGGAGATTGAAACCGGGGCCCTTAGGACTACGATCCGAGAACGCTGTCCACTCAGCCACGAGGCCCCTTCGTGTATATGTGTGCGCGTGCGTGTGTGTATATGAGGCAGAATAGAGGAGAGTGGGCGAACGGGAGACATCTCCCGTCACACAGGGTGCAGTCGCACCTCCACAGATCTCCAGTATCAGTTCTTGATACAGGTAATGGCTCCAAAGGGCACCACTTACGGGCTATTCATGCCCGTGCCACCTCTAGGGTGGCTTAATCTTTATCAGAGTGGGCGAGGAGCCTCACCCCGACCATACCTGTGAATGATGGAGGAGTGTGAAGGTCATGGGGTGGGAGTGAGTGGTGCGCACCACTCCTCTCCCTCTATCTCACCACGTCCGGTGTGGCCCTAACACCTGAGTGCTCCTGCTGCTCCTCCTGGTGATAACAGTGCTGGCTGATGTCCTGTTGCGCGCGCCAGTGAGGCGAGCCCTGGTAACGCAGGTTCGAGTCCTGGTCAGGTCATAGAGGGCCATCAAGCAACTGTATTCTACAAGTCGATTTCCCTCGAATGTTGATTAGAGGTGGTAATTAACATTCAGGTGTGCGATTAGTCACAATATATATATATATATATATATATATATATATATATATATATATATATATATATATATATATATATATATATATATATATATAATTCTATATTATATATAGTATTATATATAATACTATATATAGTAGTATATATAATATAGAATTATATATATATATATATAATGTTATATATTTATATAATACATATAAAATAGATGCCAGTACTTCGCAAAAGACAAAACTAAATTAGAAAATTAGAAAAAGGACAGGGCAAGGATTGGGAAAAATGGCAGAATGAAGAATATTTGAGGTATATTCCCGGTGCGCTCCGTGTATTATACGGCGTGGCTCATAAGGTGAGAGGTTGAGCCAGGTAACAAGAGTGGGCTTGGCCTCGGGGTCGGAGGCTTTTCCTTCGTTTCATCAGCCCCCAACTGTATCTTAAGCTTTTTGCCTAGATGATTGCTGGATCAGCTCAACTGCTCCTGGCAGCCACTTTTACCAAGAAAGTTTAAGTGGATTCTTGTTATTAGTTTCTTCATCTCCTTACCGCTCTTCCTCCTCCCCTCCCTCCTTCTTTCCCTCCCTCCTTCTTTCCCTCTTCCTCTTGCAAGAGGAGGACCTAGACTAAATCCAGAAGTGGTCAAACAAATGGTTGCTGGAATTCAGTCCCAAGAAGTGTAAGGTAATGCTGATGTTCAAAGGGAGAGAGGCGACCAGAAGGCATCTACACCATAAGGGCAAGGCAGCTATAGGAACCGGAAAGAGAACAGGAGCGGATATAATTCCGACTCTCACACCGGAGGCACGCAGAAACACGGTAACACGGACAGAATATTCGACGCTGGCAGATATAAGAACATCATTCACAAGTCTAAATTAAGGCTCCTTCTAGGCAATCTACACAATGTTTGTTAGACCAACACTGGAATATGCAGCACCGGCTTGCAATCCGCATCATGCGAAGGTAATGGACCTAGATCTCTTAACCCTAGAGGATAGAAAGAACAGAGGGAATATAATCACAACATATAAGATACTGAGGGGGATAGGTAAGGTAGTCAAGGATAGCTTCTTCAAATAGAAAAGAGAGTAGGAGAATAGAACACTTGGATGTGGCCTGAAAGGGCAAATGATCCGAAGGAATGTAAGGAAATTCTCGTACCCTGTACGGGCAGTTAACTAATGGAATGCTCTGAAAGTAACAGTTATGGAAGCCGCTTCCGTCCACAACTTTATGGCAGATTCGACAAAGAATTTGAACGTCTTAATAGTTAAATTGGAATGCAAAAGGTACAAGGAGGATAGTAGGCTGTGGCATGAGGATCTAGAACTCATTTGCCCGTAGACACTATTACCTGGATTGTACCTGGATGGGGTTTTGGGAGTTCTTCTACTCCCCAAGCCCGGTCCCAGGCCAGGCTTGACTTGTGAGAGTTTGGTCCACTAGGCTTTTGCTTGGAGCGGCCCGCAGGCCCACATACCCACCACAGCCCGGTTGGTCCGGCACTCCTTGGAGGAATAAATCTAGTTTCCTCTTGAAGATGTCCACGGTTGTTCCGGCAATATTTCTTATGCTCAAATGCGGGGCTGTGACTCTGTCCTACTAGCCTTGTTACACCTGTTCTGTTACAATTTAACTATTAAAACGTTCAAGATTTGTTCTGTCTATCAAGGCGGCTGTTGTGACCGCTGTGCTGCAGATACCGTCGATCAAGGCAGCTGTTGTGACCACTATGAGCACGCTGCCGTTCGTGCCATGGGCCACTACTGTTTAATTAATGGCGGAAAGTTGCGTTACCGTCTGATTATACCTGTCTGTTAATTATCTTCATTTATCTTCACAAAGTTCAGTAATTTGGGTTCATAAATGTTGCGGTTTCATCAAGATGATGACTCAGTTATTTTATTAAGTTGTGTTTAATATATATATAATGTCTGAGACAATATGTATATATATATATATATATATATATATATATATATATATATATATATATATATATATATATATATATATATATATATATTATATTCGTTGTGTTTGTATGAAATTAATGGGAAGGAGAAAATGGGGGTATGTGAAACCCCCATTATCCACTTATGGATAAGTGGTTTGTGGTTCTGTGGTTCACTTGTGGGTTCTGGGTGTCCCACTACCTCCCTACAGTTCTGACGTCCTTAGTCATAGCTGATGCTGAAGTTGTATGGCGAGGCTGGTGGCATCTCTCACACACCCTCTCCACACACAGGTTGTGTGTGTCCCCGTGCGTGCGTGTGTCCTAATATTTGTGCGGGAGAAGGAGCGAGTGAGTGTGTGTGTGTGTGTGTGTGTGTGTGTGTGTGTGTGTGTGTGTGTGTGTGTGTGTGTGTGTGTGTGTGTGTGTGTGTACTCACCTAGTTGTACTCACCTAGTTGTGAGTGTGTGTGTGTGTGTGTGTGTGTGTGTGTGTGTGTGTGTGTGTGTGTGTGTGTCTGAATGGCCCCATAAATAGATAAGGTAATAAGGTTCCAGGAAGGCGATGGCTTATTAGGGACGCCGTGTTGCACAACAACACACTTGAGGTTAGCCATGGCCTTCCACTCATGGTCCGTTCAGCTGTGATGGTCAGCCCTCCTCCACTCACGTACGTGTGTGTGTGTGTGTGTGTGTGTGTGTGTATTTAACTAGTTGTGCTTGCGGGGGTTGAGCTCTGGCTCTTTGGTCCCGCCTCCCAACCGTCAATCAACAGGTGTACAGATTCCTGAGCCTATTGGGCTCTTATCATATCTACACTTGAAACTGTGTATGGAGTCAGCCTCCACCACATCACTTCCTGTGTGTGTGTGTGTGTGTGTGTGTGTGTGTGTGTGTGTGTGTGTGTGTGTGTGTGTGTGTGTGTGTGTGTGTGTGTACTCACCTAATTGTGCTTGCGGGGGTTGAGCTCTGGCTCTTTGGTCCCGCCTCTCAACCGTCAATCAACTGGTGTACAGATTCCTGAGCCTATTGGGCTCTATCATATCTACATTTGAAACTGTGAATGGAGTCAGCCTCCACCACATCACTTCCTAATGCATTCCATTTGCTAACTACTCTGACACTGAAAAAGTTCTTTCTAACGTCTCTGTGGCTCATTTGGGTACTCAGCTTCCACCTGTGTCCCCTTGTTCGCGTCCCACCAGTGTTGAAAAGTTCGTCCTTGTTTACCCGGTCGATTCCCCTGAGGATTTTGTAGGTTGTGATCATGTCCCCCCTTACTCTTCTGTCTTCCAGTGTCGTGAGGTGCATTTCCCGCAGCCTTTCCTCATAACTCATGCCTCTTAGTTCTGGGACTAGTCTAGTAGCATACCTTTGGACTTTTTCCAGCTTCGTCTTGTGCTTGACAAGGTACGGGCTCCATGCTGGGGCCGCATACTCCAGGATTGGTCTTACATATGTGGTGTACAAGATTCTGAATGATTCCTTACACAGGTTCCTGAACGCCGTTCTGATGTTAGCCAGCCTCGCATATGCCGCAGACGTTATTCTCTTTATGTGGGCTTCAGGAGACAGGTTTGGTGTGATATCAACTCCTAGATCTTTCTCTCTGTCTGTTTCATTAAGTACTTCATCTCCTATTCTGTATCCTGTGCCTGGCCTCCTGTTTCCACTGCCTAGTTTCATTACTTTGCATTTACTCGGGTTGAACTTCAACAGCCATTTGTTGGACCATTCACTCAGTCTATCCAGGTCATCTTGTAGCCTCCTACTATCATCCTCTGTTTCAATCCTCCTCATAATTTTTGCATCGTCGGCAAACATTGAGAGGAACGAATCTATACCCTCTGGGAGATCATTTACATATACCAGAAACAGTATAGGTCCAAGGACTGACCCCTGCGGGACTCCACTTGTGACGTCTCGCCAATCTGAGACCTCACCCCTCACACAGACTCGTTGTCTCCTGTTGCTTAGGTATTCCTCTATCCACCGGAGTACCTTCCCTCTCACTCCAGCCTGCATCTCCAACTTTCGCACTAGCCTCTTGTGTGGCACTGTATCAAAGGCTTTCTGACAATCCAAAAATATGCAGTCTGCCCACCCTTCTCTTTCTTGCCTTATTTTTGTTGCCTGGTCGTAGAATTCAAGTAACCCTGTGAGGCAGGACCTGCCATCCCTGAACCCATGTTGATGCTGTGTTACAAAGTTCCTTCGCTCCAGATGCTCCACTAGTTTTTTTCGCACAATCTTCTCCATCAGCTTGCATGGTATGCAGGTTAGGGACACTGGCCTGTAGTTCAGTGCCTCCTGTCTATCCCCTTTCTTGTATATCGGGACTACGTTAGCTGCTTTCCAAGTATCTGGCAGTTCCCCTGTTGCCAGTGATTTGTTATACACTATGGAGAGTGGTAGGCTCAGTTCTCTTGCTCCTTCCTTTAGAACCCAAGGGGAGATTCCATCTGGGCCTATAGCCTTCGTCACGTCCAACTCTAGTAAACACTTCCTTACTTCCCCACTGGTAATCTCAAACTCTTCCAGTGGTTCCTGGTTAGCTATTCCCTCACTTACCTCTGGAATTTCTCCTTGCTCTAAGGTGAAGACCTCCTGGAATTTCTTATTCAATTCCTCACACACTTCCTTGTCATTTGTAGTGAATCCTTCCGCCCCTATCCTTAATCTCATAACCTGTTCCTTTACTGTTGTTTTTCTCCTAATGTGGCTATGCAACAATTTAGGCTGAGTCTTTGCCTTGCTTGCGATGTCATTTTCGTATTGTCTTTCTGCCTCTCTTCTCATCCTGACATATTCATTCCTGGCATTCTGGTATCTTTCTCTGCTCTCCAGTGTCCTGTTATTCCTATAGTTTCTCCATGCCCTTTTACTTTGCTGCTTAGCTAGCCTACATCTTTGATTAAACCATGGGTTTCTCATCTTCATTTCTCTGTTTTCCTTTTGGACTGGGACAAACTTGTTTGCTGCGTCCTTGCACTTCTGCGTGATGTAATCCATCATATCTTGGGCCGTCTTTCCCCTGAGCTCTGTTTCCCATGCTATATCTGTTAGGAATTTTCTTATCCCCTCATAGTTTCCCTTTCGGTATGCTAACCTTTTGGTTTCGGTATCCCTCCTCGAGTTCAATAACCCTTCGTCAATCAAGTACTCAAACACCAGTACACTGTGGTCGCTCATTCCTACTGGGTCCTCAAAACCGATTTCTCTTATGTCGGAGTCGTTCAGAGTGAAGACTAGGTCGAGTCTCGCTGGTTCGTCATTGCCTCTCATCCTTGTGGGTTCTCCGACATGCTGCGTTAAAAAGTTGCTTGTCACCACCTCCAATAGTTTGGCTCTCCACGTATCCTCGCCTCCATGCGGTTCCTTGTTCTCCCAGTCAATCTTTCCGTGATTGAAGTCGCCCATGATGAGCAGGTGGGATCTATTTCTACAGGCAGCAGAGGCTGCCCTCTCAATTATAGTGTTAACTGCCTTGTTGTTGTTTTCATACTCTTGACTGGGTCTCCTGTCATTTGGTGGAGGGTTGTATATTACTGCTACTACTATTCTTGGTCCTCCCATTGTTATGGTGCCTGCTATGTAGTCTCTGAACTCCTCACAGCCCGGGATGGCCATCTCCTTAAAACTCCATTCCCTTCTCATGAGTAGGGCCACTCCGCCTCCTCCTCTACCTTGTGTGTGTGTGTGTGTGTGTGTGTGTGTGTGTGTGTGTGTGTGTGTGTGTGTGTTTGTTTATGTTTGTGGGTATGGGTGTCAAGATCACCATCCATCACTGTACCAAAATGATAAGCTGCTCCTAAGGATTGCATTTGCTCATTTATTATGCACCCCATACCCATGGTGTGGGCAGTATAGGTTAGAGTAACATAGTGGGCTCAGGGCCTCAAACCTCGCGGCATTAAAAGTAATCTTCTTTACTGTTCACTGCCTCAACCAAGCTGTTTTCAAGACACTTTTTTCGGAGGAAAAAAGAAGCTAAAAAATCTAGCTGCAGGTGCCCAACTTTTTAATTGCATGTTATTGCATACTATTCACAATAATTTGAAGTTAGTTGATTTCGTTTGTGATCCCAGACTCTGCAATACGCGATTAGAGAATGTCTGCAGAGTTTTATTTTACTCCAAAGGATATGGTCCATCACTCAAGATGGCGAGCGGGAAGGTAACGAGTGGGAACTATATCTTGAGGAGGACCTATCTTCCTTGAGAAAGCCATCTGATATTACCGAGGTTGATATATATATATATATATATATATATATATATATATATATATATATATATATATATATATATATATATATATATATATATATATATATATATATAATAGATTTGATCAACATCAAGGTTTCCAAGACTGTTCAACTCTTTCACTGCACACATGAGAGGCATAACAAGCCGACCCCCCCCCCCCCCTCACCCTGTTCAATAGAGAAACTCATAAGCAGCTCTAAGAAATGCTTGATCAGCCGGGCTGTGATGCCTGCGTCAGACTACGGGCAGCGGTTTCTAACAACCTGGGTTGACCAGACACCAAACAGGAGACCCCAATCAGAGACTGGGCCGCCGGGCTATTGATTCTCGAAGCCACCCCGAAGTGGTAGCGCTGTGGCACTTGATGTGGTGGAGCTGTGCGCAATGATAAACCCACGTTAAGGCGTCCCGGTAGCGAGTTTGCTTGCCCAACTAGCCAGGAATGTGGGTTCGTGCCCCGTCATGGCTCTCCGTTGCTTCTTCTGGCTATTGGCCATCCAGCGAATCACGTCCAGTTTATGAATGAAAGTCGGCCCCGTATCAGTCACATATTGAGACCCGCTCTGTGTCGGTTACGGAGGGATAGTGTGAAGAGGAGGGGAAGAGGAGGCTCCAAGCAACAGCCTGGTGGATCAAACTCTCACAAGTCAAGCCGAGCCTCGGGCCGCTCCAAGCTACAGCCTGGTGGATCAAACTCTCACAAGTCAAGCCTGGCCTCGGGCCGCTCCAAGCTACAGCCTGGTGGATCAAACTCTCACAAGTCAAGCCGGGCCTCGGGCCGCTCCAAGCTACAACCTGGTGGATCAAACTCTCACAAGTCAAGCCGGGCCTCGGGCCGCTCCAAGCTACAGCCTGGTGGATCAAACTCTCACAAGTCAAGCCGGGCCTCGGGCCGCTCCACGCTACAGCCTGGTGGATCAAACTCTCACAAGTCAAGCCGGGCCTCGGGCCGCTCCAAGCAACAGCCTGGTGGATCAAACTCTCACAAGTCAAGCCGGGCCTCGGGCCGCTCCAAGCTACAACCTGGTGGATCAAACTCTCACAAGTCAAGCCTGGCCTCGGGCCGCTCCAAGCTACAGCCTGGTGGATCAAACTCTCACAAGTCAAGCCGGGCCTCGGGCCGCTCCAAGCTACAACCTGGTGGATCAAACTCTCACAAGTCAAGCCGGGCCTCGGGCCGCTCCAAGCTACAGCCTGGTGGATCAAACTCTCACAAGTCAAGCCGGGCCTCGGGCCGCTCCAAGCTACAGCCTGGTGGATCAAACTCTCACAAGTCAAGCCGGGCCTCGGGCCGCTCCAAGCAACAGCCTGGTGGATCAAACTCTCACAAGTCAAGCCGGGCCTCGGGCCGCTCCAAGCAACAGCCTGGTGGATCAAACTCTCACAAGTCAAGCCGGGCCTCGGGCCGCTCCAAGCTACAACCTGGTGGATCAAACTCTCACAAGTCAAGCCGGGCCTCGGGCCGCTCCAAGCTACAGCCTGGTGGATCAAACTCTCACAAGTCAAGCCGGGCCTCGGGCCGCTCCAAGCTACAGCCTGGTGGATCAAACTCTCACAAGTCAAGCCTGGCCTCGGGCCGGGCTTGGGGAGTAGAAGAACTCCCAGACCCCCATCAACCAGGTACCACCATTAGGAGGAGGACGGTGTTGATCTGGGATAGGAAGATGTTATGGGAAGAAAATGAGGTTGCGATGGTGTTGACATGGTTGCACATGGTAGTGGGAGTAATGGGGTTGGGAAGGTGTGTATTTACCTAGTTGTATTCCCCTAGTTGTGCTTGCGGGGGTTGAGTTTTGGCTCTTTGGTCCCGCCTCTCAACCATAAATCAATCAACTGTTACTACTAATATTTTATTTTATTTTTTCTACACACACACATACACATACACACACACACACACACACACACACACACACACACACACACACACACACACACACACACACACACACACATATGTACAGGAATCTGTACACCAGTTG
>NC_091178.1:12760058-12782325 GCF_040958095.1 Procambarus clarkii
CTTCCTTCCACCCATCCTGCCCTCTTCCACACCCCCTTCCCATCCTGCCCCTTCCGTCCCTCTCCCTACGCCTTCCACTTACCTTGCTCGCCTCTTCTGTTAAGTATGCAAGTAGGTTCACTTGAGACAAAGATACAAAATTCCTGCCTGCAACGTAGGCTGGAAAATCTGCCCATTTGTTTCCACCTTCGCCGGGGATCGATCCCCGGTCTTCTGTTGAGTATGGTTTAACTCGACCTCTAAACTAATTTGTTGTTGTTGTTATAGATTCAGCTACTCGGAACAAGTTCCAAGTAGCACGGGCTATGGTGAGCCCGTAGCTTACCTGGGACAGGACGGGGGGCAAGTAGCACGGGCTATGGTGAGCCCGTAGGGGACTTACCTGGCACAGGAGTGGTGTTCATGGACCGGCGAAGTGGGTTGGCGAGCTCTCAGAGGAACCTTTGCTAATCAGTTGGTCCTCGTGGTATCGACTTCATTTTCTCTCTGGTTGCTTCCTCTCGTGGCAAGTAGTCAGCCACTTGGGGTAATAGAGCTCCCTTAAATCTGTATTCTCTTGAGCGCAGGCGGGAGAGATACATAATAATTTACACGTGGAAAATATTAGAGGGGCTGGGCTCAAACCTACACAAGGAAATAACATCACCTGAGACCAGGAGGCATGGCAGGATGTGCAGAATACCCCCGTTGAAGAGCAGAGGTGCCACAGGTACTCTGAGAGAGAACTATGTTGTATACCGAGAGAGAACTCTATGAACATCAGAGGCCCGAGACTGTTCAATACGCTTCCACTACACATAAGGGGCATAACTGGCCGGCCCCTCACAGTGTTCAAGAGAGAACTTGATAAACACCTCCAAAGGATACCTACCAGGCTGTGATTCAAACGTCAGACTGTGAGCAGTAGAGTTCTACAGCCTGGTTGACCGGACCACCAACCAGGGGGCCAGGTCAGAGACCGGGCCGCGGAGATGTTGATCCTCAGAATCATCGCAAGGTAAGGTAGGTGTGAGGGTGGAGGGGGGAGGGAGGGGGGGCAACGCTGGGACTTACCCAGGGGGACGTCCCTGGGGAGCAGCGCGCCCCTCAGGTGTTATCGACGCGCTCTAGGGAGACGGAGGAGAGGGAGAGGTTGTTTTGATTACAACCATAACACTGTTAAGTATTCCTTACTGTATAATCATCAGAGTACTGTATAAACATCAGAGGTCCGCGGTTGTTCAACGTCCTCCCAGCAAGCATAAGAAATATTGCCGGAACAACCGTGGACATTTTCAAGAGGAAACTAGATTTATTCCTCCAAGGAGTGCCGGACCAACCGGGCTGTGGTGGGTATGTGGGCCTGCGGGCCGCTCCAAGCAACAGCCTGGTGGACCAAACTCTCACAAGTCAAGCCTGGCCTCGGGCCGGGCTTGGGGAGTAGAAGAACTCCCAGAACCCCATCAACCAGGTAACCAGGTATCCTTACAACGCTGCCGCCGGTGTAACGTTAGTCGCCTTGCTTAACGTCAGTCGCCTTGCTTCACGTCAGTCGCCTTGCTTAACGTCAGTCGCCTTGCTTAACGTCAGTCGCCTTGCTTCACGTCAGTCGCCTTGCTTCACGTCAGTCGCCTTGCTTCACGTCAGTCGCCTTGCTTCACGTCAGTCGCCTTGCTTAACGTCAGTCGCCTTGCTTAACGTCAGTCGCCTTGCTTCACGTCAGTCGCCTTGCTTCACGTCAGTCGCCTTGCTTCACGTCAGTCGCCTTGCTTCACGTCAGTCGCCTTGCTTCACGTCAGTCGCCTTGCTTAACGTCAGTCGCCTTGCTTAACGTCAGTCGCCTTGCTTAACGTTAGTCGTGGTTCATAACCTCACTCCACAACCCTTAGTCTCTCCTACCTACCCTTCCTGCCCGCCGCCAGCCTCGACCTAACCTTTCTAAGAGGCTTTCTTTCTCCCCCTTGTCTCCGCGCCATTCTTTACCTGCCTGCACCACCAGCTTATTCCTCTGGTCCTGGGCCACCACCCGCACCTGACCTCCGCACACTACCCGCGGCTGGTGTCCTCCCTTAACCCTTCAGCCGCATTCCTAACTCCCAAACTCACTCCTCGCCTCACCACTCATTCCTGTTCCACCAACCTTACCTACCTTCCTTGTGGAACAGCTACAAGGTAGGGAGGAAGGGAATGTATGAGTAATCACTCGGATGTTCCCCCCGAGAGGAACAACTTCTAATTCGACTCTCCCACAACCTCTCATTCCTCTCCCAATACTTCTCATTCCTCTCCCACAACCTCTCGTAGCTCCCTTCCCTCGTCCGCCCCCCCCACCTTCCTACCTTTCCAACTGATCAAGAAACCAAAATTGTGTAAATTTGAGCGTCCAATAAATCATCTCTGTCATCGGCAAACACCAGAACGCGATTTTTATGTATTCGTCGAAATAGGACACCGTAAAGTTTATATTTAAATGCCAGTAATTGACACTTTTAGCGAGATGTGTTTGTGTTTAAAGTGGACGGGGCTGGATGGGGGGGGGGGAGAGAGAGGTTGTTAATTTGTTGAGTGCGGTGCCTGGAGTGGCGGGATGGTTTGAAGTGCGTCGGGTTTGGCGGGTTGAGTGCGTGTAGGTCGAGGGAGTAGAGTGCGTGGGGGGGTTTCTGCATATACAGTGCGTATGAACTGGAATTAGTTGAGATTGTGTGGTTGGGTTGGTGTGTGTGTGTGTGTGTGTGTGTGTGTGTGTGTGTGTGTGTGTGTGTGTGTGTGTGTGTGTGTGTGTGTGTGTGTGTGTGAGGTGTGTGTGAGGTGTGTACAAGATCATTGCGTGTGGGGGGGAGGGAGCAAGACGGCCGTTTGTTGGGAGGGGGGGGAGTTGGGGGGGTTGGTTGTTAAACAAGCTGTGTTTTAAGCAACAACTGGAGAAAGAATGCTCCTCAGTACTCGTGTTTGATATATTTTGTTATCTTAAGTGCATGTTTGATCCATGAAAACAGCAACAAGCAGTAGCAGCAGCAGCCGCCAGTACCTGCTTAATGGGGTTCTGGGAGTTCTTCTACTCAGGAGCAGCAGCATCCAGCAGGATAACAGTTACCAGTTCGGAGAGATATCGTGAGTGGGCCCAGCACTGTGGGTTAAGTCTATACTCTCTTGAAGAAATAAGTGCGATAGGCCGCTGGCAGCAGCAGCAGCAGCTTAGACAGGATTAGCTGTCTAAATCATTCAAATCCAAAAAAAGGTTATTGAGGTTGACCAGACCACACACTAGAAATTGAAGGGGTGACGACGTTTCGGTCCGTCCTGGACCGTTCTAAAGTCGATGCTTATTGAGTTTATTGAGGTGTAAATACACACACAAAGGGATGAGGTAGCTCAAACTATATTCTCACCCCGTTCAGTACAACGTGTTCATATATAGACACACACATTACAAACAATAATCATATTACCGAACATTGTGAGTGATAAACATATACATTAACTATTAACTAGAGTGATTAACTTTTGTAAATTCTTCATTTTCCTTTAGAATAGGTAACTGAACGGCTCAAAAAGAAATGGATGTTTGTTCCTTGTTTGGCTTGACCTCGCCTCCTTCACCGCCCCCTACATCCATTCCGTCTACTTCTCTTTCGAGAAGGGGGAGTGGGTGGGTGGGGGGGGATAAGGGGGAGTCGGTGGGTGGGGGATTAGGGGGAGTGGGTGGGTGGGGGAGGCAGCTTAATCCTGGCGTCGCTGTACCTGTAAGTTACCCTCCTGCCTGTGTTTACCACGGGAGACATCTCCCGTCACGCAGGGTGCAGTCGCACCTCCACAGATCTCCAGTATCAGCTCTTGATACTGGTAATGGCTCAAAAGGGCCACCACCACTTACGGGATATTCATGCCCGTGCCACCTTTGGGGTGGCTTAATCTTTATCAATCAAGGAGTGTAAAAGGGGAGTGTAAAAATTCCTAGAACCTTACCCAGGTACAATCCAGGTACAGCCTTATTGATCAGGAATGCTTTGAAGGTGTTTATCAGGTCTTAACTCCCGATGTATTTTCCTCTTATCGATTTACTACATCCATTTCTCTCTAACACACACACACACACACACACACACACACACACACACACACACACACACACACACACACACACACACACACACACACACACTCACCTGATATCACACCAAACCTGTCTCCTGAAGCCCACATAAAAAGAATTACGTCTGCGGCATATGCGAGGTTGGCTAACATCAGAACAGCTTTCAGGAACCTGTATAAAGAATCATTCAGAATCTTGTATACCACATATGTAAGACCAATCCTGGAGTATGCGGCACCCAGCATGGAGCCCGTACCTTGTCAAGCACAAGACGAAGCTGGAAAAAGTTCAGAGGTATGCCACTAGACTAGTCCCAGAACTAAGAGGCATGAGTTACGAGCTAAGGCTGCGGGAAATTACGACACTGGAAGACAGAAGAGTAAGAGACATGATCACTACCTATAAAATCTTCAGGGAAATCGACAAGGTAGACAAGGATAAACTATTCAACACTGGTGGAACACGAACAAGGGGACACAGGTGGAAACTGAGTACCCACATGAGCCACAGGGACGTTAGAAATTAATTTTTCAGTATCAGAGTAGTTAACAGATAGAATGTTACGTAAATCAAATGGGTGAAACCTAATTGGCCAAGAACAAGGCCAATACGGTCCCCTTGGCGAATTGGTAAGTTACTGCATTAGGGAGTGGCGTGGTGGAGGCTGACTCCATACACAGTTTTAAATATAGATATGATAGAGCCCAGTAGGCTCAGGAACCTGTACACCAGTTGATTGACGGTTGAGAGGCGAGACCAAAGAGCCAAAGCTTAACCCCCGCAAGCACAAATAGGTAAGTACACACATACTGTGTGTGTGTGTGTGTGTGTGTGTGTGTGTGTGTGTGTGTGTGTGTGTGTGTGCGCGTGCGTGCGCGCGCGTTGGGGGGCCTGGGGGGTCAGACCACGAGGTAGGAGGGGAGGGAGGGAGGGGTCATTGGAGGCGTCACGTGAAGGAGGAAGAGGAACAGTGTGGAGAGGTGGGAGAAGGGTCGAGAGGGAAGGAAGGAGACGAAGTGTTTAAGGAAAAAGGAGAGTGGATAGCTACCAAGGAAAGGGGTGGAGAGGGAAAATGGCTACCTTCCAGAGGAAAAGGAGTTGGGTAAGGTAGCGGGGGAAGAGGGGGACAGCTGGCTTGTAGAGAGAGAGGGAGAGGAAGAGGGAGGAACAGCTAGTTAGTAAAGGTAGAGGAGGACTTTGGCGGCTTAAGAGGACACAGGTCATCTTACTAGCGGAAGAGAGAGGGGAAGAGAGAGGGGTGTGACTATGTAGCAGGTTGAACAGACATTAGCTAGTGAACAGGAGAGAGGAGAAGGAACTAGTTGGCCGGGGAATGTAGGGGGCGGCTTGCTAGTTGCGAAAATAGAGGATCGGCGGCCAACTAGCAGAATGAATGTGCCAAGCTTAGAAGCTTGCCACCTAGGGTGGGGCTAGGTAGCTATAGCTAGGTATGAGGTTGAGGAAGAGTAGCTATAGCTAGCAGGGTGAGGAAACGTGGAGTGAAGCTAGCAAAGGGAGGTGACGGGGGAGGGGGCTGCATGCTAGGGGGAGGGAGGGACGGAGGTGGTTGTGCTACTGTATTGATTCTTCAGAGTGGGGGGGGGGTGTTGGGAGTGGGGGGGTGTGGGGTGGGAGGAGCGGTCTGGGTTGGCGAGGTTTAATGAATGCTCGGCTTTGCACCCCCCCCCCTCCCCACCCCATATGCCGCCGGCTTTTTGGCACTGTGTGGGGGTGGTATGAATAATGGGGGGGGGGAAGTAGGGGGGTGGTGGTATGAATAATGGGGGGGAGGAAGTAGGGGGGTGGTGGTATGAATAATGGGGGGGAGGAAGTAGGGGGGGGGTGGTGGTCATGGGGGGGGGGGGGAATGGTGGCAAGAAAATCTACCGTCCAGGGCAAGTGGGTTGGGCAAGGGAAGGGAACAATCAGGGGGAAAGCGCCAAGCTATTACGGCTATATAAACCCTTTGAAGGGATCAGGATTAACTTACGGGCTATTCATGCTCGTGCCACCTTTTGGGTGGCTTAATCTTCATCAATCAATCAATCATCAGGATCTGGGAAGTGGGGGGAGGGATATAATCTCTTAGTTCATATTTAAATCGGGTTTTCTTCAAGTTTTTCTTCTACTTCTTTCTGCGCATGACGTAGTTTGCTTGTTTATTTCATTTGTTTACTCGTTACTCGTACAGTTTTTATTTACGTTCGTTGTTTATTTTCTCTATTTTTATCATTGACTTGTATATTATTTTTGGATCCAGAGGATTTTGTGTATTGTAATTATTTTAATGAACTATTGTCCAGGTGAAGTAACTACGTATGGATAATGTGTAATATTAATGGTATAAATTAAAAGCGTGCCGCTTTTATGATAATAGTAACAATAACAGATATAATAGAAACTACTATTTCAGTCGTGACCATATATTGAGGAGAGATGTATTGTTAGATCATCTTTTGTCACAAGTGGACACGTCTAAATAATGCTCCATGTTACACTGTCACCAGTGGACACGTCTAAATAATGCTCCAGGCTACACTGTCACCAGTGGACACGTCTAAATAATACTCCAGGCTACACTGTCATCAGTGGAGACGTCTAAATAATGCTCCAGGTTACACTGTCACCAGTGGACACGTCTAAATAATACTCCAGGTTACACTGTCACCAGTGGACACGTCTAAATAATGCTCCAGGTTACACTGTCACCAGTGGACACGTCTAAATAATACTCCAGGTTACACTGTCACCAGTGGACACGTCTAAATAATGCTCCAGGTTACACTGTCACCAGTGGACACGTCTAAATAATACTCCAGGTTACACTGTCACCAGTGGACACGTCTAAATAATGCTCCAGGTTACACTGTCACCAGTGGACACGTCTAAATAATGATCCAGGTTACACTGTCACCAGTGGACACGTCTAAATAATACTCCAGGCTACACTGTCACTAGTGGACACGTCTAAATAATACTCCAGGCTACACTGTCATCAGTGGAGACGTCTAAATAATGCTCCAAGTTACACTGTCACCAGTGGACACGTTTAAATAATGCTCCAGGTTACACTGTCACCAGTGGACACGTCTAAATAATGCTCCAGGTTACACTGTCACCAGTGGACACGTCTAAATAATACTCCAGGTTACACTGTCACCAGTGGACACGTCTAAATAATACTCCTGGTTACACTGTCACCAGTGGACACGTCTAAATAATACTCCTGGTTACACTGTCACTAGTGGACACGTCTAAATAATACTCCAGGTTACACTGTCACTAGTGTAAATAGCTGGATAGCGCCTCTAAGTCACACAATAGACGCGAATTTATACGCGTACTTCATGGAGCCGAGTGGAGCTTTGAGGGGAAAGCTTTGGACAAACTTTGAAAAGAATTTCAACGTTTGCAGAGGGAGGACTTACGACTGAGTAAAAGGATTACCCAGAAGACAGACACAAGGAGACGACCCACACTTAGGAGGTCGTGAACAGATGAGGAAAAGCACGGTGAACATTTCCACCGACTCCGGGGAAATTGAGGTAAGGAGGAAGCCCTAAGCCATTACGACACTTGAAAGAGATTCGAGGAAAAGGATTTAGGATAGGACGGAGGAAAGGAATGGTGCCCAGCCACTTGGGGGCGGTCGGGGGATTGACCGCCGACCTGCAAGATGCGACAGCGTCGCTTAACCTGTGGGTTGAGATGGTAAACACACTTGCAGGGCTTGCAAATGAAGAAAGTAAGGCGATAACAGAGAACCACATGGAACAACTTGGAGAATTGGCACGATGTTGCCCATGCTATCTTATCTTGAGGTTATCTTAAGATGATTTCGGGGCTTTAGTGTCCCCGCGGCCCGGTCCTCGACCAGGTCTCCAGCCCCAGGAAGCATCCCGTGACAGCTGACTTAACACCCAGGTTCCTATTTTACTGCTAGGTAACAGGGGCATAGGGTGAAAGAAACTCTGCCCCATTGTTTCTCGCCAGCGCCTGGGATCGAACCCAGGACCACAGGATCACAAGTCCAGCGTGCTGTCCGCTCGGCCGACCGGCTCCCTATGCTAGTAACCCATGAGCAAAACATAATGGTTGAGAAAGGATAAACAAATCCAACGTTATTCTAAGCAGTTGTGTTAGGAAACGTAAGGCGTTGCTAGCTACCTGTTGTTGATTCCGGGGATCACCGTCTCTGCGGCCCGATCTCTGGCTCGAACCTCCTGGTTGGTGTTGTGGTCAACCAGACTGTTGAATGAAATTGCTCGCAGCCTGACGTATGAAGCATAGCTAGCTCAATTTAGGACCGCAGGATAGTTAATTAACTAGGACCAACTGATTGATCTCGATCATGGTTGTAATTTGCTTTAAAGCTGTGGTCAGATGTCGTGGCCCTCCCTGGCTCTCTGTGTTAACACGTCAGTGCTGCCACATACCACGGGTTGTTGTGCTGAGTGTGGGGCAAGGTATGGTCGTTGTGGCAAGTGTGGTGCAAGGTATCGTCGTTGTGGCAAGTGTGGTGCAAGGTATCGTCGTTGTGGCAAGTGTGGTGCAAGGTATCGTCGTTGTGGCAAGTGTGGTGCAAGGTATCGTCGTTGTGGCAAGTGTGGTGCAAGGTATCGTCGTTGTGGCAAGTGTGGTGAAAGTTATCGTCGTTGTGGCAAGTGTGGTGAAAGTTATCGTCGGGAAAGCCCGATAATGCAGTGATGGTATAATGGTTATCTTGAAATTATCTTGAGATGATTTCGGGGCTTTTCAGTGTCCCCGCGGCCCGGTCCTCGACCTGGCCTCCACTCCCAGGAAGCAGCCCGTGACAGCTGACTAACACCCAGGTACCTATTTTACTGCTAGGTAACAGGGGCATAGGGTGAAAGAAACTCTGCCCATTGTTTCTTGCCGGCGTCTGGGATCGAACCCAGGACCACAGGATTACAAGTCCAGCGTGCTGTCCGCTCGGCCGACCGGCTCCCCTAAGGGGGGGACGAGCGCCGGAAGACACAAAGTGTGTGTGTGTGGGACTCCATGATCCGGTGGTTAGTGGAGCTCTGTGGCAGAATTCTCGGCATTGTAAACAAACATTCCTGCTCTCCCGGGTGCTGGAGTTGATGACATTACCAACTTCTCCAGACGGACGAGACTTGAGGAATTGTGGGACAAGTTCAGAGGGATGATTTTGCGCCGGAAAACTGAAATGAAGTAATTTTGATTTCAGGATTCCCTCTCCTGTAATGCGACTGAAATAGTGATTCGTCAAAGCTTTCAGTTTTAGTAATTGCTCAGTCTCTTTGTTTGCTCTATGTATTATAATCTGTGTCGCTTATGCATTGTAGAGGGTCTCAATTTAAATGAAACTGGAGATATATAAACAAATCCACAAGGGCCGTGACGAGGATTCGAACCTGCGGCTCAGAGCATCCCAGACGCTGCCTTAATCGACTGAGCTACAACATGCATGCTCTAGGACGTAGGTTCGAATCCTCGTCACGGCCCTTGTGGATGTGTTCATTTGATGCATCACGCAATTGTGATTTTTGTATGTAATGGATATATATAATATAATATATATATATATATATATATATATATATATATATATATATATATATATATATATATATATATATATATAATTTTATTACTAACCCCCATCATATAGGCATATATATACAGCCAGCTAACGATCTGCCCAAGTTCGGAGCGTTTGACGTCATAGCTTCGCGAATTTGTCCTGGGCGCCAACGTTCAGAATACAAGCGCGAATTAGGCTGTGCGTGATTATCCACACGTGCGCGAGAGCCGGGTAGTGAAGTGTTGCTGTTTGGTGCTTGTATTAACCGTGGAGAGTTGCTGTTGTTGTTGTTTTAGATTCAGCTACTCGGAACAAAAGTTCCAAGTAGCACGGGCTATGGTGAGCCCGTAGTGGACATACCTGGCACAGGAGCGGGGCTGTGCGAGGCAACCTGTTGTTGTTGTTTTAGATTTAGCTACTCAGAACGAAGTGTCCATGTAGCACGGGCTAAGGTGAGCCCGTAAACCGAGGCAACCTCATACTTATCGGTTATATATCCGGTTGCCAAAGCAAACTTACATACACCTCACTTCTGCCTCTGAAAATGTTGACAGGTTCAGCAAAACACAACTCTTAGCGTCAGGTCCTTAAAAAAAAGAGCATTTTTAGAATGAAGAAAGAAACGTTGAAGGTAGACCCGTCAGGGCAGGTCACCTGACCCCTCAAGAACATAAGAATAAAGGCCTATTGACCTATATACAAGTAAAGAAAGGGGAATGAAAGTTACGGATAAAAAGGGGACGAAAAGGGGGTTAAATGGCTGCTGTATTGTATTGACGTGCTATATTGAAGCTTATATGGGGATCTAATTTGTACATGCCAGGGCTCACATTAAGGCTGTTTTTACAGTGTTTGATCAGAGCGGACACAATCACATTTCATTGAACGAAATCCTTACTTTTAACAATACATTTCACTCCACTGAAGTCGATAGAATGATCACATAAACTGGAGTTTAAATACAATGCACTGAAGTGCTGGGCTGTACGAATAGCATATGAAGGTTGCTTTAAACGTGAAGAAAGAGATTTACCAGTCTGGCCGATGTAAACACAAATGGGGTGAGAATAGCTTGAGCTACCTCATCCCTTTGTGTGTATTTTACCTCAATAAACTTATTTCAATTTCAATTCAATTCATGTAAACACATGCACACTCATTGCAAGGAATGGAGTAAGGAGTAATTAAGGAGTGAAATGGAGTAAGTCAGCAAGTCTAAGCCAGAAATAAAAAGCTCGTTGGTATTACCATATTTTGATAGACTATAGTAAAACTTAACCCCCAGCCCTGAAAAAACTTAATATTAGCCCAGTGTTCAAGAATTATAATACAGTTAAGTCCATGTTAATTAAGAACTCGTCCTCGTCTGAAGTAGGTTGTGTGTACTCCAGTTTCGAAGCCCACCATGGAACACGATGAACCACCTCCGCTAATTGTCTCGCGAATATTTTTGACCCCTCCAAAAAAATGCAGGTTCATATATTTTTGTACTTTCTAGCTCCTTCAAGACATCAGTAAAGACTGCGCTTTAATCCGGTTATGAAAGTTTTTGATCCACCTATATGAGCTTTTGATCCGGCTATGAAGATATTTTCTCACCGGTAGTGGAGGTAATTAATCTGGGTATAAAAACATATTTGCCGCTCCTGTAAAAGTTTTGCTTAGACAAAGTTGATTCGGTTATATACAATTATATGATCCTGTCATATACAGTCATATATGATCCGGATATATTTCTCGTGGGAGGCGTCCAAGAAGCGAAAGCGGGGACTGGGAGAAATAAAGGAGGTCAGCAAACCCCCCTTAAGTAATATCTTGGGAAACCTGATGTCCAACCACTTGGGCTGGACGGTAGAGCGACGGTCTTGCTTCATGCAGGTCGGCGTTCAATCCCCGACCGTCCAAGTGGTTGGGCACCATTCCTTACCCTCGTCCCATCCCAAATCTTTATCCTGATCCCTTTCCAGTGCTATATAGTCGTCATGGCTTGGCGCTTTCCCGACAATTCCCTTCCCTTGGGGAAACCTGATTATCAATAGTAAGGTGAGAGGGGAAGGGGGGGGGGTCGTTGGGGGGGATTGTAGGGGAGGGAGGAGACTAGGGTTGTTACACACACTACCTCCCAACTATCTGGTGGGAGGTAGTGTGTTATTTACAAGACATGTAAATAACAGGTGTTTTTCTTCTCCCCTCAGGTAAGCAAGAAACCAAAGATGCAGCATCCAAGGCCCTTTCTTCTGGCCAGAATGGTGTTCAAGATGCCGTGAGGCTGCGCTGTGGAGGTGGTGATGGTTTGTAGCCCCTGCTGGGTTTCACCCCTGGGACCTCTGGGGAATCTCGCCCCCTTCCTCGTGGACCTCTGGGGTCTCGCCTCCCGGGGCCCCCTGACAATGGGGCGTGCTTGCAGCAAGCCCTCGGGGAACGTCGGCCATCAGCGCCAGCCGCGATGCGACAGGTTTTGTTGGTCGGTAAAGGCTCTTGTTGGGAGGTCACGAAGCAGACAGGAAAAAATAACTGTTGGTATATTGTGTTAGTCTATGCTCACACCTTAATGGGCTTGGTGAGTCGAGCTTTAGCCACTGAGCCCAACCATACTAGCTGTCGCTTATCTAAACCATTGACTTTTGGAAGTATCTTGTTCCTGTTGTATCTGCGATTTTCAAACTAGTGTATTATCTCCTGTTGATAATAGATTATAAATAAAAGGTAATAGGATATCTCTAGTTCCGTTTGTTCACCACATTTAGGGCAACAAAAGTCTTTCTAACATCCCTTCATATTCCCTTGTTCTATCCTACCTTATACTGAACATATCCCCTTAGTCTATCCTGCCATATCTGATTATATCAGATTCTTGTATTGCGTTATAATGTCCCTTTGATTACTTCTCTCTCCGAAATGTGGGGCGAATCCGCTACCTTTTTTTGTAATTAATATATTTAGGTACATAGGCATTTATGCATCTGCTCTAGACCATTTTTTACGGAGAAGATTTGGCAGGCTTGGCGTGACGGGAAGCTCTCTGCTTGAGTGTGGTGTGACGAGGGCGGTCAGCTAGAGGCTAGTACTAACAGCTAGTAGCTGTTGTGTATAAGGCCCTTCTCTCGATTTACTACTCCGTAAAACAAAATAAAACAAACTTTTGTATCTAACCAGAAACTCAACCAACTCACCAGTGGTCAGTGTATAGAAAACGTTAGTTATTCGGTGACTTAATGTTAGGTGGTGAGGTTTGGTTTACTCCCTCACCGTCAGCGCGCGCGCGCACACACACACACACACACACACACACACACACACACACTCACACACTCACACACTCACACACTCACACACTCACACACTCACACACTCACACACTCACACACTCACACACTCACACACACACTCACACACTCACACACTCACACACTCACACACTCACACACTCACACACTCACACACACACACACTCTCACACTCTCACACTCTCACACTCTCACACTCTCACACTCTCACACTCTCACACTCTCACACTCTCACACTCTCACACTCTCACACTCTCACACTCTCACACACTCACACACTCACACACTCACACTCTCACACTCTCACACTCTCACACTCTCACACTCTCACACTCTCACACACTCACACACTCACACACTCACACACTCACACACTCACACACTCACACACTCACTCACTCACTCACTCACTCTCACACTCTCTCTCTCTCTCTCTCTCTCTCTCTCTCTCTCTCTCTCTCTCTCTCTCTCTCTCTCTCTCTCTCTCTCTCTCTCTCTCTCTCTCTCTCTCTCTCTCTGTGTTCCCGGAACTGAGAGGATTGAGCTACGAGGAAAGGCTAAAGGAGCTGAACCTCACATCCCTGGAAAACAGACGAGTAAGGGGAGACATGATAACCACCTACAAAATTCTCAGGGGAATTGACAGGGTGGACAAAGACAAACTCTTCAGCACGGGTGGGACACGAACAAGGGGACACAGGTGGAAACTTAGTACCCAGATGAGCCACAGAGACGTTAGAAAGAATTTTTTCAGTGTCAGAGTAGTTAATAAATGGAATGCACTAGGAAGTGATGTGGTGGAGGCTGACTCCATACACAGTTTCAAATGTAGGTATGATAGAGCCCAGTAGGCTCAGGAATCTGTACACCAGTTGATTGACAGTTGAGAGGCGGGACCAAAGAGCCAAAGCTCAACCCCCGCAAGCACAATTAGGTGAGTACAATTAGGTGAGTACACTCACACACTCACACACTCACTCACTCACTCACTCACTCACTCACTCACTCACTCACTGCCCCTTTTTCTCCTGCTCCTTTTCACACTGCCCATTTTTTCCCTGCCCCTTTTCTCCCTGCCCCTTTTCTCCCTGCCACTTTTCTCCCTGACCCCTCTATTCCTCCTGCCCCCTTTATTCCCCCCCCCTTGCCCCCTTCCCCAGATCTCCGTCACTCTCTCCCGTTACCCCTTTCTCCCCGTCAGTATGTCTACCTCCTTCACTTCTTACCCTGGCTCGCCTCATCAATATTAATACCCGTCGTTCCCTGGACTCCGGTGCAGCCGTTGCTTCTGCTGCCCCGAGCTGCTGCTGCTGCGTGGCCTAATTACAGGGGCCAAGTGCACAGCATGAATATTGAGACATTGCAGGAGGCGCCCTGTGTGTCGACGGCGTCGTGGTGGGGCCCGGCTGGCTCTGGGGGTGGGTTGTGGTGGGGCCCGGCTGGCTCTGGGGGTGGGTCGTGGTGGGGCCCGGCTGGCTCTGGGGGTGGGTTGTGGTGGGGCCCGGCTGGCTCTGGGGGTGGGTTGTGGTGGGGCCCGGCTGCCTCTGGGAGTGGGTTGATTGGGTTGTCAGTGGCCCGGCTGGCTCTCTAGTTGTTGGTTGTTGTGGTAAGTTGGATTAATATATAATTGTAATATTGATCTGGTTTTAAAGAGAGTAAAACTGCCTAGCCTAAAGATTTCGTGTTGTTCTTAGACGTGGAAGGAAAGCAACACGTCAAGGCTCTGGGAATAATGATGCGAGATGACCTAACGTTCACCGAGCACAATAAAGCGCATATGACATCAGCCAGGAAAATGATAGCATGGAATATGAGAAGCTTCAGATCCAGAAATGCCACTACAATGCTGTTACTTTTCAAATCACTTGTGCTGGGACAGTACAAGCCTTGAGGACCACTCGGTATTTACTTGGCCTTTCAAACCCCGAGAGATTGCTGTAATATAGGGAATATAGATAATATATAAGGCACGACATTTAGGTACTTTATCGACACGATAAAGTACCTGAACTATTGGGACGGTCTTAAGCTCTCAAAATATAGACCAGGAGACGAGAGAGAGAGAGAGAGAGAGAGGGAGAGAGAGAGAGAGAGAGAGAGAGAGAGAGAGAGAGAGAGAGAGAGAGAGAGAGAGAGAGAGAGAGAGAGAGAGAGGGAGAGAGGGAGAGAGGGAGAGAGGGAGGGAGGGAGGGAGGTAGGTAGGTGTTGCATAATATATACATGGAAGATGCTGGAAAGCCAGATCTCGAATTTGCACTGTACAATAACAGCATTCTGGAGCGAAAGATACGATAGGAAATGCTTATTAGAGCCAGTGAAGAACAGAGGTACCACATGTATAATCAGAGAACACTGTGAACATCATAGGTCAACTGTTATTCAATATCCTCCCAACAAACTTAACAAATATTGTCGGTACAAATGGTGTTCAATAGAAAATTGGACACTTTTCCCTGCAAGAAGTGTCGGATCAACCGGGTTGTAGTAGATATGTGGGCCTCTTGGAACAAGTTATCACAAGTCGAGTCTGGCCCCTGGCCCGGCATGGGGAGAACAACTCCCAGAACCAAATGCAGGCGTACTCCAGGTACATGATGCCAGTGGATTCGAACCTTAGTGGGGGTTCCCTTTCTTCTAGTTACCCTGTGGTAGGCCTCGTCCATCAGTGTCCTCGCGACCCGATCTCTAATTAGTCTTTCTGGTTGATAAATTAGGTAGTTGGTGCCAGCAGTAACCAGTCCAGCGTAGCCCCCCGCAGTCTGGTCAGATACCCCCTTTGGAGGTGTTTTATCATGCTCCCCTTTTGAACAAGTAAAGGTATGTTGGTAATTCCCCATAGGCTTTTATTTTAGGGGGGGAAGGTGTTAAAAATCCTGGGGGGATTGTTGATAGTATTGCCTCCTGATGTTCTTATTACGCAATAATAAGTTCTTATTACGCATCATGGAGAATGGTGTTGTAAGAAAATTATTTAAATTGTACAGATTTAATACCAGTTTCTCTAAAAAAAAAAAAAATACGTTTTAAGTAATGATCGATATCTGGTCTGCCTTACAGGGAATACAGTTGAGGAATTTTAAGCGATCTTACTTCAAGTGTTTGATTACATGTTTTCAGGCAGTGAAATTTCTCGGCGCATTTTCACTGGGAACTTTCCTTGTCACTCCTGCTTGCTTTTCCAGCATGTGCATTAGTGTTGCGTGAAGTTCTGCAGCCAAGGCTTTATGAACGTTAACAAAATATGCAGTTGGCACACTTTTCTTAGTTCTGTGCTGACCTCACACTGTTTACCTGGCGGTTGTGAGGTAAAGGGTAGTGAAGTCTTGCTATTTATGTCCCGGGGCCAGATTCACGAAGCAGTTACGCAAGTACTTACGAACCTGTACATTTTTTCTCAATCTTTGGCGGCTTTGTTTGCAATTATTAAACAGTTAATGAGCTCCGAAGCACCAGGAGGCTGTTTATAACAATAACAACAGTTGATTGGCAAGTTTTCATGCTTGTAAACTGTTTAATAAATGTAACCAAAGCCGTCTAAGATTGAGACAAGATGTACACGTTCGTAAGTACTTGCGTAAATGCTTTGTGAATCTGGCCCCTGCTTTCTAGCCATGTTTGCGTGTATTTTTTTTAAAGCTTTATTGACATTTGAAATCATATTGTTTTAGGTTTAACATTATGGATGGAGGTGGCTTCTACGAGTTCTTTTTTCAGTGCATTCCACTTTCTGACCATCCGCACAGGGAACGAGTATTGACTCAACATATCTTCGAATCATTTGCGCTTCCAGCTTCCACCTGTGTTCTGTTGTCCTTACTTGTTTCTCATTTTAAAGAGGCTGTCCTTGTTCATTTTGTTCCTCTCGGTATCTTGTACGCAGTGATCATGTTCCCTCTATTCCCTTTCTCCTCTAGTGTTGTAAGATTGAGCTCCCTTAACCTGTCAGCATTGTTTGATCTCTTTCTTGCCGTTCCTGAAGATGTAGACGGGTGCAAGTGAAGATCAGATCCAGTACCTGGTTGATACCTGGTTGATGGGGTTCTGGGAGTTCTTCTACTGCCCAAGCCCGGCCCGAGGCCAAGCTTGACTTGTGAGAGTTTGGTCCACCAGGCTGTTGCTTGGAGCGGCCCGCAGGCCCCACATACCCACCACAGCCCGGTTGGTCCGGCACTCCTTGAAGGAAACAATCTAGTTTCCTCTTGAAGATGTCCACATTTACATTACATTACTACGTTTTCTCGTGTCATCTTTTACTTGTATTAAGAAGTTTCATTCCATATCTTTCACTAACATTGCTCTCCACGTTTCTTCCCCACCATGGTGGGGAGGAGGGAAAGGGATTTCTCGATTCCAAAATTGATTGATTAAGATTAAGCCACGCAAAAGGTGGCACGGGCATGAATATCCCGTAAGTGGTGGCCCTTTGGAGCCATTACCAGTATCAAAAGCTGATACTGGAGATGTGTGGAGGCGCGACTGCACCCTGCGTGACGGGAGATGTCTCCCGTCCTCGATTCCCAATTAATCTCTGCGTGATATAGGTCCTGCGTGCGCGCGCGCGCATGCGGGTCATCCACCTCCCTTGCTCTCTCGCACTGTCACCGCTGCTGCCAACGCCGCCTCCATTGCCAGGCTGCTTGACTGCAGTTGTCACAATTACATGTTTTTCCACTTTTAATTAAAAGTCAAATGAAAGAGATCAAGGAAGTTATGGGTGGTGGGCGGCGGCACTACCCCTCCCCCCCCCCCCTTAGCTGGTCATGTGGATGGAGAGGGGGTTTGTCTGAGGGGGTCAGCAGCTGATGTCTCTCTCTCTCTCTCATTTTTTGTTCTCTCACTCTCTCTCTGTCATTGATGGTCATGTTGCTGTAGCAAGATAGGAACTCTTGTTCTACTTCAGCTCGACTGAAGCCTGACCTCCAGAAACATGCACTTTGAGTTAGCATTAGTCGACATTAGGAATATACTTTATTCCTTCCTAATTTTCCCCCCTCTCGTTCCCCACTTCCTCACCCCCCCCCCCATCACAAACGAACCCCCTCTCCCAGACTCCCTCCCCTCCCCTCTCCGTCCCGTCTCCCAACTCTATCCCCCATTCCCTAACTTTCTCTCGTCCACTTTTACTGTTCTCTTTTATGCCTTCCGTATTGTGTCGTATAATATATAGGAGCTGTCTGGTTATAAATAGAAGCTGCCTCGTATGGGCCAATAGGCCTTCTGCAGTTATCTTGAAATTGAAATTGAAATAAGTTTATTGATGTAAAATACACACAAAGGGATGAGGTAGCTCAAGCTATTCTCACCCCGTTCAGTACATCGTGTTAATACATACATAGACACACATCACAAACAATAAACATATTACCAAACATTCTGAGAGATAAACATATACATTTCCTCCTTCACAAGTAGTATGGTATCAGACGTACACACAAATACTTTTTATGACCTAGGTATACTGTATAGACAATTTGCAAGAGACATGCAGATAATTCAACAAAATATTACAGTCTTGGTGCAAAATTCTTATATCTCTCAAGAATATCATCAACCTTTCCGTTGTGACACATCCAGGCTATTTACTTTGTTCTTATGTTCTTATGTATATTATCGGCCAGCTGACTACAATACATTCTCCATATCTTTCGCGACTTGGTCAAAGCGTCTCTTGTAGCTTTATATTAACAAGTAATCGTTTTAGTGATCCTTCTTTAGCGGCGAATTTGATGTTTCTCCTTAACCCGGTAGTTGTGTTGAGGTGTTCGGGGATAGTCCTTGTGTTGTTTACCTTCCAGTCCGCATTTTACAAGCACTGTGATCACTTTGTGGTTGGCTGGTTCAGTAAATCACTGAACTACATGTTTAACAGATCTCTAACCCCTCTTTTTGGAGGACAGGACTCCTCTCCATTTTCTTCTCCAGAAGAAAATGTATATATGCTGGTTGGACCAAGTTGGACCAAACTCTCACAAGTCGAGCCTGGCCTCGGGCCGGGCTTGGAGAGAAGAAGAACTCTTAAGAACCCCATCAAGCAGGTATCATGGTGTTATTGCACACACAAGACGCGGACAAAAGGAATTACACATGAAATTTATTACAAAAGACATTCATAACCAACAGAACCCAAAGAGTAATAGTCAATAGAGTAAAATCCGAACACTCCACCTTGAAAAGCTCAGTCCCCCAGGGTACTGTGCTTGCTCCATTACCATTGCTGATCCACGTCTCGGGGATAGACAAGGACATAAACTATAGTACCGTATCATCCTTTGCAGATAACACCAGGATTTTTGAGAGAGTAGGCAATATAGAGGACACAGCAAACCTCCAAACTGATGTAAATCAAGTCTTTGAATGGCCCTCAGAAAATGACATGATGTTCGTCGAACATAAGTTCTAGCTACTCCACTACGTTAAAAACAGAAACCACAAATAAAACACCGTCAAATCACACTATAGTACAAAAAGCAGTGTAAAGAATCTGGTAGTAATCATGTCGGAAGACCTTACCTAAGAGGTGTAAAAGAAACACAATGCCATATGTCATAAGCATAACTAATATACACAGTATAAACATCAGACCTCCATGACTATCCAACATTTCAACAAATAAATAATAAAAATGTAGCTGAAACAGTGGAAACTTTCAAGAGTAAACTCTAGACGTGACTGTTCTAGTTACCAGATGAGCCAGGTTGTGATGGGTGGGGGACCTTCGGGTTACAAAGGCCAGTAACCTCACAGATCAGGCACCCGCCAGGAAGGCCTGGCCCCGGCTCACCTGCACGAGGTGAACTCTCGTTGTTGACCGGGAAATGAAGGGAAATACAAGATAAAGGATCATTGGTGTAGACGCTGGCTGTCTGTCGTTGTGTGGTGGTGGGGGCGGAGAGTGGTGTGTCATCGTTGTCTTCTGTGGGAAGGGGAACATGTGCATCTGTTATGAGGTCTCGTTTGTGTGTGGGGGGGGGGGTGGGAGTGCTGCAGGTGTTGATGGTGACATAGTGATAGCTAGCAGGTGTTCCCTTAGTAAAGGTCGATGCCAGTAACGGTGAGCTCACCTGGTTGACAGTGTGATGACATCTGTGTGATGACTCGGTGATAATGCCACAACAACTTCCACAAGGACCAATTGATTTCCTGAGCACCACATTCCTCCTTTTGGGCTGTTATCTGCCAGAGTATTCCACTGGTCTGTTGCTGAACACTGATAGCCAATCTTCCTATAACGTCCTTTGTGGGCAGTCAGATAGTTTTATGCACTCGTTAACAGTTCGGCGACTCTTGGTCTGCATCATCCGAGTTGTTAAAGCCCCGAAATGGGTTTGGGGACGGGGGGGGGGGGTTAGGAAGCTTTGCAATCTGCCAGGCTGTTTCATCTGGCCGTCCGCATCTAGGTTTTTCATTTGCGCGTCGGATGGGTTGGTACACCATGAAAGGCCTTTCTGTAAATCCTTGTGGAATATAGCCGGCTGTGGAGCAGGGTGTCGTTATCGTAATGGCCTCGCGTTAAACAAACTTCAGCATCTACGATATGCTACTGAAGTGTTGTCTCGACATTTCAGAGAATGTGTCGTGTATTTTCTCGAGGAAGTAGTTTGTACAAGCCGTCCTCCTGTTCACATAGTACTTTTTGTACCCGTGTGGGCCATCGCACATGTAAGCATTTACGTGAACATTGAAAAAAATAGCTGCAGTGAACATGACATACAATAGCTGTTGTGAGCATTAGATACAATAGCTGCAGTGAACATGACATACAATAGCTGCAGTGAGCATTAGATACAATAGCTGCAGTGAGCATGACATACAATAGCTGTAGTGAGCATGACATACAATAGCTGTAGTGAGCATTAGATACAATAGCTGCAGTGAGCATGACATACAATAGCTGTAGGGAGCATTAGATACAATAGCTGCAGTGAGCATGACATACAATAGCTGTAGGGAGCATTAGATACAATAGCTGTTGTGAGCATTACAGTGTATGCAATTATATACTGTGCGTTACTATACTAGTGCATGTGTAGATGCTACTTGAAAAAATTTCCAATGATGCATCAACTTTTCACCGGATCTATTCTGCATTTTCTACCGTACCTTTCGCTCCAGTATGTTATATGTTACTGTTCATATTTGGGATCTGGTCTTCCAATGTCTTCTATGTATCTATTACTGTATGTGATACCTCTCTTTGTCTCCTTTTTAGAGAATACATTTTGATAGCTTTAAAGACGGTTCCCATAGTTTAGGTGCTTTATCATGTCAGTGCGAGACGTAGATGGTCTCTGTATTCCCTCCTATTTCAGTAGCCTCTCCTGCTTTGAAAGGGGAAGTGAGCATTGAGCATTACCTGGAGATAGTAATCAAGACGGTACAGCAGTGACAGGTCACTGTACTAAATACACTGTAATTTACAATTTATGTGATTTACAATCAATGTAAATCACTGTAGGTACAGTTATTTAAAAAGTAGGAGCAGTGTAGTGGCATCTCTGGCTCTGAAGGTGCTCATAATCCATACTATCATTGTCCCGGCTGATGCTATAATTCGCTTTGTTGTACTCGGTGAACATCGTTATTACCAAATCCTTTTAAATGTTGTTTTCCCCTTGTTGTTGTTTCAGAGTTAGCTACTCGGGACGAAGTGTCCATGTAGCACGGGCTATGGTGAGCCCGTAAAGGATGTTTTCCCCTCTATGACGGGATGTATAGAGTGGTGATGGGTGCGGAGGGAGGCGATGGCCGGCGCGTCCGCCATCATGTATAGCGGGATTCTTATTATTAACATCTTTATTGACAAAATTAATTACAATTTTGCCTAATCTGAGGATTTTGATAGTCTTATTAAATTGAGGTTAATGCTAGTATTCACTGTCACGCAGGACAGAGGGTCATACATAAGACAATAGGTCTAAACTGTAGGCTGAAGCACATATATATCATGGTTTCAATCAATGTTTTAATGTGTGGATATGTGAAAACAACTTTCTATTGTGCACTGCCACACCGCTTGTCCTTTGTGTCTAAAAGGAAAGAACCGTGCCAGGGGGGGGGGGCCTGGTGGCTGGCTCCAGGTGCCAATTTGTCTCTGCCTAGACCGGGAATCGGACCTGGGCCACAGGATTACGAGTCCCGCGCGCTGTCTATTCAGCTACCAGACCCCCACCGCTCCTGCTACTGCCGTGTGTGGGAGGGGGGGTGTAACAGGCCCTTGTAAGTGTATATTGTAGTGTTATTGTGGTTCTAAACAAATGAAGACAAGCAGAGTTATGCGAGTGTGGCAGTATGCATGACAAGTGGATGTGAGTGGTCATGGGGTGCATGGGGGGGGGGGAG